>NW_012156554.1:10639-29737 GCF_000151545.1 Saprolegnia parasitica CBS 223.65 | reverse complement strand
GTCGCCTTCCACGCCTCGAGCTCGTTGGCGAGCACGTGCGCGTCATCCAAAGTGAGGGCTTCAAAGCCCGACTGCGCGTTCGTGAGCGCGAGCGCAAGCGTGGAGAGGAGGATCGGCGTGGTCTTGGTCATTTTGAAAAATGAAGTGGTGCAGCGAGGGCAAAGGAAAACGACGACGTGCGCCAGAGAGAGCGACTCCCACGTGTACCTACTAGTGTGGTCGTAGAAGGAGCACATCGTACGGTTGTCGGTTGGGGACATCAGACAAAGACGGTCCATCTTAGTCGATGCAAACGGATGGCGGGTACTTGTTTAAGAACCCAAACCATCTAAGATCTGAGTTGATAAGATGATATGATCGCCGACGTTTCATCGACTACCACACGTGTACAGCGCCATCCTTGCCCTACGATATCAGACACTCGAGCGTACGTAAAGCCAGATCGCCTGCATGACGCAACGGCATGCTGGAATCGGACGCGAAGGCCCAAGGATACGGCGGAACGTGAGATCGCGTTTTCTGTAGCACCCAATCCATTCGGCGAATGCATCGGGGGACCGAGAGCTCCTAACGACCCTGCCGTGGTCAGCGAGTCGTGCCTAGTCGATGCGAAAGGGGCTCTTGATCCCACTGCCTTGCCAAGCACAACGAGCGACAAGATGCAAATCTGGTCATCCAACGCAATGCGGGCTAGGGCTCAATGGTGCCGTGGGCTGAATGTATGTGGGTGCGTTCAACTATCAGTTCTGAAAAAGGCCTCGAACCTCTCGCACCGTGCGAGAGGTTCGGCGTGCGAGTCGCACGCCGACGTCGTGAAACTTCGCAATCGAAATCGATATGTACCTGGTACTTTGCCTTCGATGCTATTCGATAAGCTTCTGCGCCAGACGCTCAATGGCCGCAGAAACCGTCGACGTGGCGTCGGAATGCGACCGCCTTTCCGGCTACCAAACCGTACGTGGACATGCCATGTATTCGCTGCTGGTACGGTACGGTCGCTTGCTACAGGTGCATGGCTATGCTGGCGCTGCGACAGCCTCCTCTCGGCGCTACCTCCGATGACGCACGCGCATCGTCGCCAAAGAGCAATGGGAAACTGCCACGTGGAGTATCAAGTCCAGTAGCCTTTTTATATTGATACCGCGTGGCCAGGCGCGCACATATTGGCCGGGCCAATATATTGCGCCGACCGCGATGGCGTTCAACCTGTTCCACGTGTTTCACGCGTCATAAAAACACCGTACTTGATGGCGGTAAACTAGAAAAACGCGTTTAACATATCGAGCCAGGTGACAACCAACCGCACGCAGACGGATCCCTTGTCGGCGCTGGCGTCGGTCATCTTGAGCTTCCAGAATGGCGTCGATGGCGTGCTCCGAGCCTACCTCGAGCGCATCTACCTTACGACACGGCACGCCGCCGAGCGCTCGGACGGTCCCAACGGGGTCCCAGGACCCGCCTGCTCGAGCAAGAATCACACACCGGCTCCTACACAAAGCTCGACCTAAGCAATATTATCGACGCGAAGGCTGCACTGTCCGCGCCATGGACGGAGCCGCTTCGAACGGAGACTTTGGCGTACTCGCACTCTTGCACACGGCGCGCCACGAAGGCTGCTCGGACCGCGCAGTCGACGGCGCCGCGGCCCTCGGGTCAGCCGTGCTACTCGACTACCTCTAAGAAAACTGCGGCGGTCGCCCGACCCATGTGACCCTCTACCGCGCGCTCCATGGCCACTACGGAGCTCTGCAGTGGCTGCTCGATATCGTCTAGCCGCGTCTCGTCGATGGCGAGATTCAGCGGTTTCTCAACCTCGTGGCCGGAGCTCCGTCCTATGACCCTCGTACACTGGCTGCTCGCCTGCCGGCGCGACGATCGCTGCGCGTGCGGCTCTCTGCACGGTGCTGCTGCATCGCACTCGCCCATCAAGCGCTGTTGCGCGGCGGGGCGGGGCCAGATATGTTCTCAATGCAGGAAGATCGCACGATGGCCGCGCATCGCTCGGCGGTGGAGCTGGTCGACCTCTTGCACGCCCATGGCGTCGATGTCTGCACAGCCGAGTGGATCAAAGCAGCTTGTGACGGCGGCGCGTGGCGACTGTGGCAGCGCGTGTGCGAGCGCGGCGCGCAGGGCATCTGAATGAAGCGTCTTCTCCACCGCGCACGGAGCCACAGTAGAAACCGTGTCAAGATGACACATGTCCCCGGCGTCGAGACGATCGCGTATTGCATACTCGTACGTCTCGAGTTGATGGACGTCTTTGACGGACGGTACGCCACGTATAAAAGTCTCTTTTCACACGCGGCGTTGGAAACCATTGTCCAGTGGACAACCTTTCCACACACGGTACCGTTCCTAGTGTTTTCGCCCGACAAGTAGGTTGACACGACAGCGGCGATCGACGGCGCGCGTGCGCCGACCCGGGCCCTATTCATACTGCGCGCCCATCCAACAAATAAATGGCCACGTCATCAGCCACTTTTTTGTTCCCTTGTAGCACAACCAAAGCGATAAATTCAATAATAAATGTACAAAAAGTACTATAAATCGACCAACACCCAATGATAGGACCCAACCAATACAATACACAAGACGAGTCTATCGAAGGGGTGCTTTATCCACCCAGTGGATTGAGGCACATATCCACAAGACGAGTCGTACGCAGCGTTGAGGGCCGGCGAATTTTACCCTAGCCCTAACCTAGCCGCAGCACATAAACGCAGGGTTCAGAGGCTCCTGATGATCGATCGACGTATCGTTCTACTTTCAAAAGTAGCGTCATGCATTGTAGTATTCCCGTAGAGAGGTCGTCACGCAGGAGAGGGCACAGGTGTCCACTCCAATCCACCAACGCTTTTTTCAAAATCCAAAATGTGGAAAAAATAAGTGGAATAAATACGAGTTGGCCGATCCACGCTAGACACCTTGGGGAAAGCCATGCTGTTGAAAGCGCCGTTGAATGTCGTGCGCGGTCGGGCGCAGACTCGGGTCGGTCGCAATGCACTGCATAATAAGTTCTTGGAGCCACATCGGGCAGTCGACGCGCATGGTCGGCTGGATCGCACCGGCGATCACCATCGACACGATCGCCGTGTCGACGAGCGGCGCACCCGACTTTTTGCTCTTGACGTCTGTATACGGAATCATGTGCGTGTCCAGCTCCGTGAGCAGAATGCCAAACGAAAAGATGTCGGCCGCGACCGAGTACTGGTTCTCGCTCAGCACCTCGGGCGCCATCCAGCGGTACGTGCCGACGCCCCGCGTCATGGTGTGTGTCGTCGACGCAGGGCGTGCAGCGCCAAAGTCCGAGATCTTGGCACCGCCGCCCGACGAGAGTAGAATGTTGCGCGATTTGAGATCGCGGTGGATAATATCTTGGGCGTGGAGATATACGAGGCCGGCGACGATCTGGCTCGCAATGTACGGCTTGTCCGGGCCGTGCCACGGCAGCGACTGCGGTGTCGAGTGTAGCAACCGATCGCGGAGGTCTCCGAGATCCATGTACTCGACGAGGAACCGGACGTCGCCTTCGGTCCGCGGCGGCGCCAGGACACCCAGAAACTGGACGATCGACGGGTGTTGCAATCTACCAACGGCAAAGTGAGAAAAATGATTCAACATTCAGCCAAAAATCGCAAAAATCGCAAAAACAAAGACATCAAAAAGCAGCACGGGCGCGTACCGTGAGAGAATGCCGATCTCGTGCATGATGGTAAACATCTCCTGCGACGTGTGGTGGCCCGGTAGCATCGTCTTGATCGCAACATGGCGCCGGTTGTAGACACCGAGAAACACTTGGCCGTTGGCGCCTTGTGCCAGCAGCTGGAGGACCTCGACCTCCTTCTCGCGGACCGTCGGCACGTCTTTTGTCCATGTCATGGACGCGGTCGGCGACAAGGCGTCGTAGTACTCGTCGTCGCCGTCGTCACCCGTCGTGACGCCCTGCCGTGACGCGCTCGGTTCGCCCGTGGCCGAGAGCGGGCGACATGTCGTGGACCGACGTCGGCGTCGGCGCCGCAAGAGAAAGAGCACAAGGGCCACGCTGCAGAGTGCCCCAATGACGGCGACGCCAACGTACGTGTACATGGTCGCGTCGTTCATGCTACCACCGGCGGTGCTACTACTGCTGTTGCTGCTGCTCGATTTTGTGGGCGCCGCCGTGCGCACGGCCGCGCCTTCGAGCGGCCCCGGCGGCGACGTGGTCTTGACGCGGGCGCAGAGGATCGAATTGCGTACGACGCGGTCCGTCTCGTTGCTTCGCGGGTGCGCAATGCGGTCGGTAAAGTTGCTAAACTGGTCCAAGTTGCCGCCTGCCGACGTCGTCATGTTGGCGTCGTTGAGCAGCGCGGACGTCCACGTGCACGAGTTGCAGCCCTCGGACTTGGGGTCGTGGCCTCCGTTCATGGCTTCGCAAATGGCCCAGTGCTTGTACAAGGTCGTAATCTTGGTCTGGACCGCACTCGAGCTGCAAAAGTTGGTGTAGAGCGGCCGCTGCACGCGCGGGTCGTCGGGCAGACACCGGCGACAGCGCGATTCGAGGGCTGGGTAGGCCTTGGCCTTGGCGACGCAGTCGCTGTCGGTGCAGAGCATGGTAAAGTTGACTGGCGAGACGTACGTAAAGGCGTCCTGCTCGTCGCACGGCAAGCCTGCCCATGCATTGACGCGCTCGGCGCAGTCGTTGACCTCGGCCGTGCTGCAGGCGGCGTCGGGCGGCGGATTCATTTCTGTGTGTGCCACCTTGCCGGTTCTGTCGCTGGCTTCGAACTTCGCATCCCAGATGGCTCTGCCTGCATTTATTTCATGTTTTCTTGTCCACATACCAGTTCCATGTCATAATATAAAAGAAGAGGTCGGACAAATATACATGTCGCAGACGTAAGCGAACTTGGCCGTGTCATTGGCGGACTGAGCCAGCCCGAGGGCGTCGGTCGCTGGATGGCAGCGCAGCTTCGGACTCATGCACTTGATCGACCGCCAGCCAGATGCGCTTCCCGTCGTGCTACCAGGTACCAGACACGAGACGTGCTGCAGTGTGCGACGCGGCCGAGGACTGACTGCACAGGTGTGTCTACAGCCGGCAGGACTGAAGCAACGGACAGGTGGGCCCTCGGTGCTAAACGCTGCAGTGGTTGCAACGAACGGCAAGGCGGTGACGGATACGAGCGGTCCTCACGGCGTGGCATAGAACATGCGTGGGAAATCCTGTCACATCGCATGGGATCACCCGCCACGCAGCTCCACCACGCTACGACGCAGTCGACGTTGGCCGAGGACCGAGGTTCGTAGCACCCACAAGCATACGTGACGCACTGTCTAGCAGCTCCGTCGAGCTACAGTATCGGCTCGGCTTCAACGCTGCATCTTGGAGTAAGGATCAAATTGATCTTTTCTCTTGTCAATCCGGTGCCGGACCGATGTTTCATTGGCCAAAATGACCAAAAATCGACGAATCCAATGCGGTCCCTGGCAATATTGTGCTCCTAGTGTGACCCAGTGAGTGTGACCAGACTGCAACAGTCGCCCCACGGACAGAGAGAACCTGGCGTGTGCGTCGCCTGCGCGTGCCGTGCAAGCACGACGGCGTAGGACAGGCGTCCAGATGCGCCAGCCCGTTGCCAAGTCGAAGTACTGTTTTGTTTGATTACTTGTAAGAATCAATGTGTAGAATCATATAATGGGGCTACCACACCCACGACATACCTTTAAAGTGGATAATTTGTACTATTGGATACATTCTACATGGTGTCGCCACGTCATCCGGATATCGGAAACACTTGCCAACATTGTCTACCTCCATACGCACCGAGACGAAGGCTGCACGATCAAAGCAATGGACGGCGCAGTGTACTTTAGGCACCTCGCGGCCGCCGTGCAGTCTCTGCATGCGCACAAGCGCGAGGGCTTGCGTCGGACACGGCGGTGTGCGAAAGCCACTTGGAAGTGCTTCGCTTATACGCACCGAGTGGAAGGCGGCGCTGGACCGGGCGGCCCAGCGCTGTCACTTGGACGTCGTTCGATTTCTTTAGACGCGAAGGGTGTACGGCGCATGCGACTAGCTGGGCCGGGCACCTCGTGGTTGTCCAGTTCTTGTGCAGTCGCCATCTCGAAGGCTGTACCTCTCGGGCCATGTGTACGGGGGCGCCATCTCGACATTCTCGCGCAGCTCTTGACACTGGATTCGACGCAAGCAGCACAGGCCGTCGACCGCGCGATCTCGATCCGACACAAAGCTGTGTTTTTGAACCTCCTCCAAGCAGCCGCGTACCCTGGTGCGAAGAGTAGTGCCACATTGGACGTCGACTAGGATCTTACCGTCGACGGGTGCTTCTCGTTTGCTAACGACGTCGATGTTACCAACGAGAAGTACTGCGGCTGGAACTCGGACGACTTGATCGATGCGTGCATGTTTTATTCTTCGAATGGAAGGACGTTTGTCCATGCAATGCCAGTATAGGTGGAGTTGACGAGACTCTCCTCTGCCCATGTAGCAGATATGGCAGCAATACTGCAGCTGTACGTCCCTCTGTCGGGTGGTCCGAGTACAGGAGCCTGCGTACGACCTCGCGCGAGCTACCACTCGGCGAGTGGGGTCCACCACGGGATGGATCTCTCCGTGCGCAGCTCACTCCCAACGACCAAGTGCTGGTGCCAACTCCCACGCATTCAGGCGTAGCACTACGTATGCGAACTCTTTTTAAGGAAGATAACGCGGAACACGTTGATATATATGTACGCCCCGCACGTAGTGCTGGAGGAGTTTGCACGAGTAGCTCTATTGGCATGAAGGTGCAAGGCGCAGCCCATCGCGATCTCAAACGTAGAGCCTCAGCTTTTCTTCTGACGTATCAATGTGTCAATGACGTGGCAGCTCCAATCGTCATTGTCGACGTCCGGGCTACTACGCTTTTTCGAACGGACTGACGAGAAGGATGTCCGTCCGTCTCGTGTGAACGCAAACGAACGCGACTCGCGTCCACACCACACCACAGAGACGTCGTCGGAAGGAGTCAGCGGCCAGCGAATCGACTTCACACCTATGGCGCGTGCATGACGGTTCTGTGTATTTTATACGCGGTGCCATGCAGGGATGTGCATTATAACTCGTAGTCGATGAAAGATTGAGTGCTCGAACGCAGCATTCAGTGCTTCACCGCTTCCACAGAAGGGTTGACGTAACACAGGTGTCGATCTCGGAACCTTGGAAATCACACATGTGTGAAACGTGTTTTTGTAAAAAATGTCGTCCCATCGTACACATCGCAGGTCCTTCTCCTCACGCATGGACACATGCTCCGAGTACCACCTTGTGTTGGTTTATCCCGAGCATCGAGAACGAGTTTAGGTTGAGCTTCAACGGCGGCCAAGATGACGGTCGGAAGCCAGGGCTGCGGTAGCCTACAACAAATACCACACCATATGCCGTGTGAAATGGTGAAAAACAAAAGATACGTTCACGCGTGCCGGCTTTGTCGGTAGCCACGGCTTCGCGCCCTCGCATCGCCCAAGCCAAGAGCACTTATCAAATAGCATTCCATTGCGCACACTGCCTCATGAAGTCGATCAACATTGCGGCTTTTTGCCTCTGTACGGTCGGGACATCCGCTCTCCAGCTGTCCACTAGCGACCGGCAGGCACTGCAGACCGAGCTCGAAGCGTGGAAGCGCAGCGCTGCTGGGAAAGCCGCCGCCGAGCACGGCTACGTGCCCAAGACCGAGTCGGGGGAGCTCGGAGGCAAGACCTTGGAGCTCGAGCGCTTTGCTGCCACCAAGAGGGTGGTTGCGCAGCTCAATTTGGCCAACCCGCATGCGACGTTTACCGAGAAGAACCCGTTTGCGCTTTTGAGCGACGACGAGTTTGCACGGTTCGCCACCGGCCTTGGCAACGCGACGACACCGGCTCGAGCACTCTTGATTGACGGGCAGCTCACGCCGCTGCAACGCGCCGCGACCGGCGTCGACTGGTCTACCGATGCCTGCATGTCGGGCGTACGTGACCAAGGCGGCTGCGGCAGCTGCTGGGCGTTTGCGTCCGTGGGGGCAGCTGAATTTGCGCACTGCAAGGCCACCGGGGCCCTCGCCACGTTCTCGGAGCAGCAGCTCGTGAGCTGTGCTTCGAGCGCCGGCTACGGCTGCCAAGGCGGGTGGCCCAACAAGGCGCTCGACTACTTGGCCAGCACGGGCGCGTGCTCGGGCACGTCGTACCCGTATGCATCGGGCAACTCGCGCGCAAGTGGGCAGTGCGATAGCGGCTGCACCAAGGCGCCACTGCGGCTCGGCGCGTCCGTGACAATCTCGGGCGAGAGCGCGCTGCAGAGTGCGCTCGAGAAGCACGTCGTCACGGTGACGGTCGAAGCCAACAACGCCGTGTGGCGCAACTACAAGAGCGGCGTCGTGACGCAGTGCCCTGGTGCGTCGTCGGACCACGCGGTCGTCGCCGTTGGGTACGGTTCCGAGAACGGTGTCGACTTTTTCAAAATCAAGAACTCGTGGGGTGGCGCCTGGGGGGATGCCGGCTACATGAAGCTCCAGCGCGGAGTCGGCGGCAAGGGCATGTGCAATCTTGCGGCCAACGGCGCGTACCCGCAAATCAACGGCGGCGCGTCATCGCGCACGACTCACAAACCAACGCACAAGCCAACGCACAAGCCGCATGCACCGTCCAAGGCACCCTGCACGCCGTCGCCGGCCCCGTACACACCGGCGCCAACCGAGGCTCCCAGCAGCATCCCGACCGAGGCACCGAGTGATGACCCGAGCGAAGACCCGAGCGAAGACCCGACCGAGACACCGAGCGACGGCCCGACGGACGAGCCGCTGCCGGATTGGCCGACCGACTCGCCGTACCCGCAGCCGTCGTCCGCCCCGACACCGGCCCCGACGCCGGCGCCAACGACGCTGTGTGAGACATGCAAGCGGTGCTGGGCCCCCGAGACGGCGGGTCGGCAAGGCATCTGCCTCAGCGCCGACTATGACAAAAAGTACTGCCTCTACTTGACCAAGAAGTTGCACACGGTCTGGTGCGGCGACGACGACTTGTACAGTGGCAAGGCGCTGCACTAGAGCTGCATGAAACGTAAATGCAATGTCTGTTTTGTTCTGTAGCATCTCCTCCACACCCGATACCTTTTTCAGAAGACTTTATAGCCTCGGCGCTATTCAAGGCTTTGATAGCATTTGTGGCTGGCGCAATGGAGAGTATCATCGGCGCTCTCATAGGTCTTCGAGGGCGAGACGTCGAAAATAGAGGCAAACGAGCTCGTCGACTATCTTGTACTACCGAAATGATGCTTTGAAAAAGCAAAGCACCCCTCTCAAACACGGACTTGGCGCATGCATGATGCTGCGTGGCGACCAGTGCGTGGCGACCGTTCTTAAACGTGGCACAATATGGCTGTTTCTGGCGTATGCCACAAACAAAACAATGACCACTTGTATTTCCTGCTGTCCGCCGCCAACGAGCGCATTACGTAGCGTTTCGTGGTCCCCAATGTGAACTCTATCGCTGGGCAAAGCGTCGTCGACTTTCTTTTTACTCGATTCCGACGCTCGCGCATCCTCGGTACGCTGTCGCGTGCAGCCGCCCTTGCTTGGATTGGTCGAAAAGACAGTGAAAATGAACCAATGCGATCCATTTACATTTTCTATTCTATTGTATGGCATTTCATACAGATGATCACGCAATAAAAAGAAAACTCGGTGTCGCGCAACGTCAGCGTCCACATCATGCATCTATAAAAACGCAACGTTTGTACCATCTATGCCCCGTTCAGCCCATTTCTAGCCCTTTGAATGGTGTGCGTTTAGTCTGACGTGGCGTGTCGGCCATGACACGGAAAGGCCAGGCGGCGCGCAATGCGGTTGGTCGACGCTGCGCAAGGTCGTGGCGTGCGTCACTGGACCTCCGCCGCCTGCAACCCCACGTGAGAAGCACATGCGCGTACTCGTCGACACTGGCAGCGCACCGTGGCTGCTTGCTGCCGCTGCCGCCGCCACCGCGACGTCGCTTGTCCTCGTCGCCCGCCGCCAGACCAAGACGTCACCACGCTATGGCGACGCTTACACCACACTTATGAGCAACGAGGCAACGCAGCTTCTCTCAGTCCCACCGATCCAGACGGCTACGCTCTACGAGCGCGTCGACGTGCCGGCGCTCAAGGCGCGGACGGCGGCCATCGTCGCGCAGAACCCGTGGCTGCTCGGACGATTGGCCTACGGCCCAGCCAACACGCTCGAGCTACAGTACGAGACGTCGCCGAGCAACATCTCGGAGGCGTTCGTCGAGGTTCATTGCCCGCTGCCGGCGAACGCGCCCGAAGAGCAAGTCGCGGCGTGGCTAGCCCACGCGGCCTCAGTGGGCAATGGCCATGCCTGTCTCTCCAGCACGCGGGGCCAGGTCTTCCAGGTTGTGACCGCGCACT
The DNA here is from genome assembly GCF_000151545.1 of Saprolegnia parasitica CBS 223.65. Taxonomy (NCBI): domain Eukaryota; phylum Oomycota; class Saprolegniomycetes; order Saprolegniales; family Saprolegniaceae; genus Saprolegnia; species Saprolegnia parasitica. The sequence continues at coordinate 19,320 of NW_012156554.1, read as the reverse complement.
TGGTCAACGGGTCGGTGGCCGTTGTCGTTGCCCTCTGCCACGCCGTCGGCGACGGCTCGACGTACTACCGCCTGTACAAGATGCTCGACGTCCACGAAGCACCGGTGGCGCTGACGCCCGTGCGTGCGTTTGAGGACACGGCGGCGTTTTTCGGTGCGCTCACGCCGCACACGGCGCCAGCGATGCGTACACTCTTCGTGCTGCGGCGCGCGCTTGTCAACGTTGTCCGGTACGGCTACCGAAAGCTGCTTTTCCGGTCGCTGCCGCAGATCGTCGAGTACCGTGTGGATGCTACCGCCCTTGCCGCCATCAAGGCCGCGCACGCTCCGAGAAAGGACGCGCCATACCTCTCAACCAATGATATTGTGGCCAGCGCGTTCTTCAAGATGACGTCGACGGCCCTCGGACTCTTGGCCATCAACCTCCGCGATCGGTTGCGCCTTTCACCGAGCGCGGTGGGCAATTACGTCGGCTGCTTTGTCTACGCCCGAGGCGACTACCTCGACCCAGCAGACGTGCGTGCATCGTACCACGACAAGACGGCGCCGCAAGTGAAAATGTCGTCGGAGCCGTTTCCGACGAGCCTCTTCAGTCCCGGCCACTTTTCAGTGATGACCAATTGGTGTTCGTTCTACCACCACCTCGTGCTGGACGGGAATGTGACGCCGACAGCGCATCTGCCGCTCACCCGACATGGACTGCTGCCGTTCGATGCCACGGGGCTCCTGTACCACCGATCGCCGAGCGACGTGCGTCTCGTGGTGACGCGCAACGCGTCGACGCCGCTCTCGGTGCCGTCGTTCTTGCAGCTCGTGTCGTCGTAACCGGCTCGTCCTATCGTCTTGAGTTACTCTGGAGAAATAGATGTACGAGTCGCATTGTAAATCGCCTTCGAGGCCATGGACGGTGTCGATCTTAAGGTCGGTGGGAGATGCAGCGACAATGTCGTCTGGGACGCTGGTTTGGAGGACAGAGCTTCGACTAAAACGCTAGGATTTACGCGTCCATCTCGGTGCGAAGACTTGATCGCCGTGGCGGAGCATCGTACCGTCGGCGGCGACTTGAACGTTGGGCATGCACGCGTTGTGCAGTCGCTGAACGTACCGAAAGTCACCATTGTTGTCGATGATGTCCAGCGCCTGCGCTTGGTTGTGCAGCACGCAGAGAAGATGCGCGAGATCCGAGTCGGAGACGGTAGCAGGAAGGCGCGTGGGTGCGAGGTACGACCGGAGGATGACGGCAGTCGCAGGGCAGACGGGCACGCAAGGAGGCGGCTGTCCAAGCAGAAAATATACCAATCGTGACGCGTACTCGAACATAAGCATGCTATTCAGTCGAAAGCGGGCAATGCGAGATTGACGATGTCCAGAGCGGATAAAAGCGCCAGGCGAGGAGGTCTAAGAGGGCGAGACGTCGACAATACAGGCAAACGAGCTTCTCGACTATCTCGTGCTACCAAAAGGATGCTATGAAAGGGCAAAACGTCTCTCTCAAACACGGACTTGGCGCTTGCATGATGCTGCACCATGACCGTTCTTAAACGTGGCACAATATGGCTGTTTCTGGCGTATGCCACAACCAGAGCTTTGACCACCCGTATTTCCTGCTGTCCGCCGCCAACGAGCGCATTACGTAGCGTTTCGTGGTCCCCAATGTGAGCTCTATCGCTGGGCAAAGCGTCGTCGACTTTCTTTTTACTCGATTCCGACGCTCGCACGTCCTCGGCGCGCGATGGTGTGCAGCCCTCTTTGCTTGGATTGGTCCAAAAGACAGTGAAAATGGACCAATGCAATCCATTTACATTTTGTTTTCTATTGTATGGCATTTATCAGCAAGATCGCGCTATAAAAAGAAAACTCGGCTTCCAAACGTCAATGGGGCATCCATACTCTATACAAACGCAACGTTGGGGCTATGAAGACCACGTCGACGCACGTCACCAGGCCCGCGAATGGCGTGCATATAGTCAGTCTCTGGGTCACCAGCTTTGCCACTGCAAGCAGCGCGCAATGCGGTTGGTCAAAACGGTGCTCCGTCGTCGCACTGTGGTCCTGCGCTGCTTGCAACCAATTCATTACCTTGCTTGCGACCAAGTGAGAAGCACATGCGCGTACTCGTCGACACTGGCAGCGCACCGTGGCTGCTTGCCGCCGCCGCCGCCGCGACGTCGCTCGTCCTCGTCGCCCGCCGCCAGCCCAAGACGCCACCGCGCTATGGCGACGCTTACATCACACTTATGAGCAACGAGGCAAAGCACCTGCTGTCAGTCCCACCGATCCAGACGGCTACGCTCTACGAGCGCGTCGACGTGCCGGCGCTCAAGGCGCGGACGGCGGCCATCGTCGCGCAGAACCCGTGGCTGCTCGGACGATTGGCCTACGGCCCAGCCAACACGCTCGAGCTACAGTACGAGACGTCGCCAAGCAATGTCTCGGAGGCGTTCGTCGAGGTTCATTGCCCGCTGCCGGCGGACGCACCCGAAGAGCAAGTCGCGGCGTGGCTAGCTCACGCGGCTACCGTGGGCAATGGCCATGCCTGTCTCTCCAGCACGCGGGGCCAGGTCTTCCAGGTTGTGGCCGCGCACTTGACCAACGGGTCGATGGCCATTGTCGTTGCCCTCTGCCACGTCATCGGCGACGGCTCGACGTACTACCGCCTGTACAAGATGCTCGACGTCCACGAAGCACCGGCGGCATTGACGCCGGTGCGTGCGTTTGAAGACACGACGGCGTCCTTCGGTGCGCTCACGCCGCACACGGCGCCAGCGACCCGCACACTATTTGTGCTGCGGCGCGCGCTGGTCAACGCCATTTCGTACAGCTACCGGAAGCTGCTTTTCGGGTCGCTGCCACAAATCGCCGAGTACCGCGTGGACGCAAAGGCCCTTGCCGCTATCAAGGCCGCGCACGTTCCGCGAAAGGACGCGCCGTACCTCTCGACCAATGACATTGTGGCCAGCGCGTTCTTTGAGATGACGTCGACAGCCCTCGGGCTCATGGCCATCAACCTCCGCGATCGGTTGCGCCTCCCGCCGAGCGCGGTGGGCAATTACGTCGCCTGCTTTGTGTACACCCGAGGCGACTATTTAAACCCAGCAGACGTGCGCGCGTCGTATCATGACAAGACGGCGCCGCAAGTGAAAATGTCGTCGGAGCCGTTCCCGACCAGCCTCTTCAGTGCCGGTCACTTTTCAGTGATGACCAACTGGTGTTCGTTCTACCACCACCTTGTGCTGGACGAGAACGTCCTGCCGATAGCGCACATGCCGGTCATTGTTCGCGGAGTGCTGCCGTTTGATGCGACAGGGCTCCTGTACCACCGATCGCCGAGCGACGTGCGTCTCGTGACGCGCTTAGCGACGACGCCGCTGTCGACGCCGTCGTTCTTGCAGCGTGTGTAGCTGTCTCATCGTCTCATCGGTTGTCATTGTGCCGAGTGAAACAAAAATGCAGTCACGTTTCTTGTTCACTCGCTTTGGAGGGCGACCGTTTTTGTCGAATTGCACCAAGTATGACGTCAACTCGGAACTGGGATTAGTCTTGAATCATGTCCGGGGACCAAGCGACGACGCGTTTCTTGTGGAGGACTCGTCTCCTCGTCGACGATGTGACGGTAGTCTAATGCTATGGGACTGAAATAGAGGTCTCTTTTGCAACACACAACGTTTTTTTCTGCCTTTATAGGCCAAGGGTAGATATCGTCTTTAAAAGACAGCGATCCCTTTCCTATTGCATGCATTGCGATACTTGCTGTACCTCGTGAGAAAGCATAATCGGACTCCGACATCAATGTGCCATGCGCACCCCTACCCCTGGGGTTAGGGGCACACGCGTGGCATGCTCATGGCCCTCGGTCTTTCTTGTGTTGCGAGGACTACGACGCTTTCTTTCTGGATCTTTGAGGGTCACGAGAGGACGCCGGTATCAAATGGTATAGTACTCTAGTATCCAGTGAAATAGGAGTACACGTAAGGCTTCTCCCATACTATGACGTTTCTATCGACGTTCGACGATATTGTCCTCGTCGACAGCATACATGTGTGCCCAAGCGGCGCGCGTTCGCGGTGTCGTCTCGTTTAGCGCCTTGTAAAAGCGGGTCGTCTCGTGGTCGACGCCAAAGCAGCAACACGCCATCTCGAACGCCGCTGCGTACGCTGCGGTCGCGTCCTCAATCTTGCCCTGGACGACAAGCGCGGCGGCCAAGGCGTCGTAGTGCTCGATCGTCGTCGGATGCGCATACGGGACGACTGCGTCGACGCACGCCAGTAGCTGCCGACGGACGTCTACCGCATCGGTGTCGTCGTCGCGCAAAGTGGTCGAGAGCTGCGCGAGAGCGTCGTAGCACACGCGGTGGGTCCAATGCAGCGGCGAGGCCGCCACGATCGCCTCGATGTCGGCCAAGGTCGTCGCGGGCTGCAGCGCGGACGCCGTCGCTGCTTCGTGCACCGTCATGGCGGTCACATCATCGACCGTCCAGACGTGGTTGCAGCACGAACACGTTGCCGTCGTCGGTGTCGTTGTCGTCGGAAGCACGACGCCGTTGCATGACGGATCTTTGCATCGGTACGCCCGCGCATAATCCGGCGCGGCGCCCGTGCACCAGTCGCAGTTGCAAGCGACCTCGTCGGCGACGAGCGCCGCCGCCCGGTCGGCATGCGTCCAGTAGTACGTGTCGAGCGTGTCGAACGTGAGGGCGTCCCCGACGGCGATCGGCGACATCGCTGTGGCTCGCAGCGTCGTACCGTCGGCGGCGACGTGAACGTTGGGCCTGCACGCGTGGTGCAGTCGCGGAATGTACCGAAAGACACCACTGCCGTCGATGCTGTCGAGCGCCTGCGCATGGTTGTGCAGCACACCGAGAAGATGTGCGAGATCCGAGTCCGAGACGGTAGCAGGAAGGCTCGCGGGTGGGAGGTGCGACCGGAGGGCGACGGCGGTCGCAACGCAGTCCGGCACGCGGTCCGAAAGCACCGAGAGACGCAGCAGATCGGGTAGCAGAGACGCGTCGGACGCGATCGCGTGCAAGATTTTGACGAGGTTCTTGGCAATGTCGAGGCGCCCGAGGGCGTCGTCGTGCGCGGCGCAAAAGGCCATGTACGCGTCAAAGTCCGCGGCGACCGCCGTTGCCATGGTTCCGCGTTCGGCCTCGGTGAGCGTCTCGACGTGGCCATGGTCGTGGTCGTGGTCACAATGATCCTGATCGTGGGCATGGGCATGGTCGCAGTGGGCAGGTGCATTGTGGGCATGGCTGCAATCCTCGTGGCCGCGGTGGTGATTGCACGTATCGTGATGGTCGTGGTCGTGATCACACGTATGGAGATGGGCATGGTCGTGGTCGCACGTGTGGTCGTGGTGATGGTCGCAGTGGTGGTGGGAGGTGTCAAAGCTGGACGCTACGATCGCCGTCTCGTGGAAGATAACGGTGCTTGGCGCAAAGGCGCTGGTCGCTACGACGCCGTGTGCTGTCGTCGCTACGCGTGCGGATGGAAAGAGGGGCGAAGACGATGGCGTCCGGGCGGCCGTCGAGAGCGCTCGGGTGGGCCGGACGAGGCGTGGCATCCAAGGACGCTCTTGCTGCCAGGCGAGGCTCACAGTGGGAAGAGCATGCAGTGCGCCATGGCCATTGTCCAGATTGCGCAGGCCATGTACAGGCTGCAGCTGGCGCGCCAGTCGGCGGCGCGCCGCCACGGACGTCCTCCGTGCAAGCATTTTTGCCACTTGGCTCTTTTGTTCTTGTATCGAATCATGGTCTTTGTATCGAGGTGTTAGCATGGCTAAGCCCACGCATATTCATATAAATAAAGTGCGTGGTGTGTGGTGAATGACTGGGCGCATTTGCGTGCTTTTAGAATGTGCTAGTATGGCATGTGGGCACTCCCGAGATTCGCACCGTCGGTACTTAAAGCTCTTCGAGCCTCGTCGACGGGACACTATTGACCACGCAGCCATTTGCACTACTTTAGCTCCTATATTGACGCAGCACATATCCACGCTATTACGCCGACGGTGCGGCTGACGCACCAAGTGGCTCAAGAAGCGGGGAGGGCAAGAGCGGCGTCGACGCATTGCGCGTCACGGCCAAGCGCACGTCGGTGGGCGAGTGATTATACAAAACAGCCGTCGCGTCAAACGGCAGGAGGCCTTGCGTCACGAGCGGCGCGTGCGAGAGCGGGTGCACGCCGTCCTCAAGCACCAGGTGGTGGTAGAACGAGCACCAATTGGTGATCACCGAGAGTTTCCCGCCAAAAAGGCCGGCCAGCGCACCCGGCACAGCGTCGGCGGTCGAAGCAGTTTTACGCTGCGGCGCGCGCTTGTCGCTGTTGGACGCGCGGATGTTGGCGGGCGAAGCGTACTCGCTGGCCGTGTACGTAAACGCAATGATGTAGTTGCCCGCGTCCGTGGACGAGAGCCCCAGCCGATCCCGGAGGTTGAGGGACATGAGCCCCAGCGACGTCTGGGTCATGGCGAAGAAGGCACTGGTGAGAATGTCGTTGGTCGAGAGAAAGGGCGCGGACGGTGTTGGTGTGTGCGCTGCCTTGGCGGCCGCGACTGCCTCCAAGTTGACGCGGTAGCGCGCGACGTGCGGTGGCATCCCGAGCGCCTTGCGGTAGCCGTACAGTAGTGCATTGATGAGCACACGAAGGCCCATGAACGCAGACCGCGTCGTGTACGGCGCCCAGTGGCGGAAGGCCGGCGTCCCGTTGTAAAAGGCGCGGGTCGGTGTCAGCGACTGAGCCTTTTCGTGCGCATCGAGCATCTTGTAGAGCGTGTAGAAGGTATCGCCGTCACCGATCGAGTGGCAGAGTGCGACGGCGACGCCGGTGCTGCCGTTGGCCAAGTGCACAGCGACGACTTGGAAGAGGCGTGCGCTTGGATCGTCGAGGCAGAGCCGGCCAATCATGGTCGGTGCAATGCTTTTCGTGAGCCAATCCATGACGTCGTCCGTCGACGCGTCGGCTGGCAACGGGCATGTCATTTCGGCGAACGCGGCCTCGACGTTGGTCGGTGATGTGGCGTACTGGAGTTCGACCGTCTTGTCGGCTGCCGAGACCATGCGCCCGAGCAGCCACGGGTTGGCCGCGACGATAGCCGCCGTGCGTGCTGCGAGGGCCGGTACGTCGAGATGCGGAAAGATCGTGATCGTTCGCGTCGGCGGGAGCGCCATCACGTGGAGCGAGTTGGCTTCGTGCTCCATGATCGTGACATAGGCGTCACCAAAGCGTGCAGCGGGCACCCGCCGCCGCAGCGAGTAGCGGAGGGCGACGGCGACGGCGGCGATCGCGCCAAGCACTTGGAGAGTCTCGGCAGAATCCATTCTTGACGAGTGGCTGCAATGGTGAGCCGACTGATTCGGCAAGGACTCACATCGTGTCTTTCCGGAGGCATGCACTGTATTGGTACGCTGCAATGAACGGCACACGCGCGGAACGTTCCGACACTCATCTTGGCGAATTCGGAGGCATTCTGATTTCATAATGCAATTATAAGCTTTCATTGTGTATAGATTATCATCCATGGTTGAAAAACACGCAAGTATCCAGTTGAGAGTACCGGAAACCCATGTAATTCGCGTAAAAAGTATTTTGTCCGCCTGTTCAGTTTGCACTTCTTCTTCAACTGTGATATTCGATGTGGCAGATCACTGGTGTGTGCTGTCGCGCAGAAGGTGCTCCTGAAACCCAGCAGACTCGAACGGCAAAACAAAGCTGATTGTTGGCACTCTATGAGCAGCGGCATTTACCGCTATCGTGCAGATGACCAGGTCGTACGAGCGATCGAGCGTCATGGTGCACGAACAGTTCTCTTGTCGTCGCACGAACGCCGCCTCGGAAGGCTAGAACCACTAGGAGGACATGGTTGTCGTGTTAACGCTATAATAGGAGGAGATTGCAATGGCATCCATCAATGGTTCGAGGAAAAACGGCTTGGCATGGCATCCAGCACTGCACGGGCCGCTCTACGACTGCATTGACATTGTCGCAGCAGCGTAGTACTGATGCTCACATGTCCTTGTTGTGTGGTGGAGCATCACCCCACGCTTCAGGTCATGCTCCGTGCCAAAAGATCGATAGACAGATCGATTGGCCGATAAGTAGATACTAGTATATATAGATCGAGTGATTGATAGATAGATTGATTGATAGGTAGATAGATATGACGTTTCTTGACGACAATCAGCACCGCAGTACTGGCTGTACGCTCAATTTAGAGAGATTGTCGCATACTAGTACGTGCTCGGAAGTATGAGACTGCATTGTGCGTGGGGAAGATCGCATCGGGGGCCCGAGTTGCTAATTCTGCGCCAGGGCGGCGAGGCCCGCGAGGTCGTCTGGGGTCGTGAGGCGCTTCTCGAAAGACGGAACGGTGGCGAAATCTGCGTGTTGGAAAACATGAAGGAATCCACGCGAGCGCTACGACGGATTTTAAAGAAAAAGCAACAACATGAACAATCGAGTCAATCTCGACAGGGCCGACCAAGCGTGCCTCTTCTGCCCCGCGCACGAGACGTACCGCCACTTCCTCGTAGACTGCGACTTCATCAAGGACGTGTGGAGCACGCTTCACGCCGTCACGGTCCCTTTGGGCGTGACCTTGCCGACTACGCTCTCCGGCTACCTCTACTCGACGCCCAAGACGGCGTCCAGCATGCACCAAGCCGCGTTCCGCTACCTCTGGCCCGTG
>NW_012156554.1:8985-10539 GCF_000151545.1 Saprolegnia parasitica CBS 223.65 | reverse complement strand
GCGGCACGTGTCGCTCAACTGCACGTGCACCACAGCCTCGTACAAGAGCCCTAGCATCCTGCTCTTCGTAGTCTTCTCCAGCTCCTCGCCCAACACGAGTGGCCGCGACGTCACCTCGTCCCGCGGATCGCGCTCCTGCATCCGCCTGCCTAAATCAAGTCCCTCAAAAGAGTACACACAACGAAGAAAGTCCGACAATTTTATTTAGCATAGTTTTATCTATTGTAATAGACGACCCACTTCAACAACAACAACAATCGAGTCAATATGTTAGTGCCTACTTGAGCACCATCGCGGTGTAGAGGATCGAGACAAGTGCGACAGCGCTCGGGATGAAGATGCCAAGAAGGTACATCCCCTCGGGGCAACCGTACCACCGGCGAGGCGCGCGCAGCTCGTTTCGTCATACATGGACATGAGTGTGCCCGTGATCGAGCAACAGAGAATCACAAAGAGTAGAAGAGGCACGTGGCGACCACTCGGTGGCGCCCGCCGTGCTTCTTGAGCTCGGCACCCACCGCGGCCTTTTGCGGCGGAAGCAAGACGACCCAGCAGCAGCCAACGACAGCAAAGCAATACGAGATAATGTACGAGTACGCGACTTGGTTGCGCGTCTCGTCCGAGTCAGCCTTGATGAGCTTCTTGTTGTAATCGAGAGAGCCATCGATGATGTTGGTGATCATCGTGCCAAAGTACCCGGGAGGTTCGACACCGTCGTCAAAAGACCGTACATGACGCCTTCGTTGCCGACCTCGGCGAGCTCGACAATGACGTACGTGCCAATGACAAAGTTGATGCCAGACGGGATGTTCTCCATGATCGGCACGCCGAGGTAGAACCACTGGTTGCGCACCACGGCGTAGACGGTGCAGAACTGGCAGACCGAGTCGATCGCGTTGGCACACAAGATCGTGATGACGAGCACGTAGCGCCAGTTCCAGTGCGTCCCATAGGTACCCGTGAGAATCAGGACGACCGCAAATACGGCTTGACCGACGACGCCCATGATCTGGTTGTTGAGGTTCTCGACCTTGGCCCAGTTGAGCGATACGTAGTACGTCGCCGTCGACGTGATGTTGCCCGTGAAGAGCGAGAAGAGAAAGTTGAAGCAGAGCACTTGCCACACGGCGCGGTGCTGGACGAGCTCCCAAAACTTGGCAAAGTAAATACCCACGGGGACACGCTCGCGCTTGGCGTCCTTGACAAAGAACCAAATCACTGGCACGTTGATGATGGACGGGACGGCCAAAATCCAAAAGTACCCGTTGATACCAATGTCCCAGTCAAAATCGCCAGAAAACTCCTTCGAGTTGAGGCAGAGACCACAAATGAGATAGATGATGGCCATGAAGACCGAGCGTATGGCGTAGATCATCGACTGCAAGCGGCCGCGGATCGCGATCGGCTCGCGCTGCGCGTACGTCAACATCAAACCGTCCTGCGCGACGTCGGCCATGACGTAGCAAAAGCCCACAATCGTGCAGAGAAGCGCGAGCTGCGAGCCATCCGAGCTCGAACCCGGGTCACCCGCCGGCTTACACGCAATGTAGACTA
>NW_012156554.1:2985-8885 GCF_000151545.1 Saprolegnia parasitica CBS 223.65 | reverse complement strand
GAGTAGCCGAAGATCGGGAAGCAGTCGTTGAACATGCCGAAGAAGACTTTGATGGTCCAGCCGAGCGTCATGAGTGCCGAGGCGGAGCTCAAGACGTTGGTTTCGAGCTGAAAGTAGGAGGCGAGGATCGGAAACTTCATGGCGGGGACGCCACCGTAGACGATGCCGATCATCGCGTACTGGTAGAGGATGGCGAGGATCTCGGGCGACGTGTACACCGGGGCGTCGCCATCGCGGAGTGCGCCGCCTTCCATCTCACCGGGCGTCTTCATGTCGTCGTACTCCGGGTCACCCGGCTTGGCGGCCTTGTCGACCGAGTGGACGTACGAGACACGCTCCATGAGCGCATTGCTGGTGCGGTCCATGCTGAGAGCTGGTAAATTGCAGAATGACTATATTGTGTTAAGTCGCTGGACCTCTTCCGCTGCTTTGGCGCCGAGCCGCCTCGTCCTCCCCTTCGTAGTACTCTCTGAGCGATCTTTGTAATCTGTTATCAGAAGGGTGTTAACGTCGCAGCATCGGACTGGAGTGTTCGAGGGAACGTCCACGGGCATCGGGTGGACTCGCGTGTGGAAGGTGCGCGCATGTGGGATTCGACTTTGGCGCCGAAAATTTCATCTAGGTGTTTGTATTGAATAAAGTGGATACACGTGGCGTGCGCGAACTTCAACACGCAAAAAGGGAGGACCCATGAATCGCGTTGCTGCCAACGTATCTGAGTCGTGCCGCGCAACGGCTCCCCGGAGTAAAATCCGAGGTAAAACAGTTTTTTTCTCGTGGAGCCTCCCTGACGACGGGCTTCTCGTGATGACCTACGTACAAGAACGGTAATTCCTATCGTCCAGAAGAATGCAATGACCTCAGCACAAGCTCAAGCGCTTCACGATACATCCAACGACGTGAGCACCGCGCTGTGATAGAATGGATTGCAGCACCACGATACCACGTGTGGTGTCGAGACAATCTTCACCTTCTGAGTAATACATGGACCTGTCCCTAAAATTTAGAGACAGGTCCATGAAAAGGAGTCCTTAATACTCCTTCTCACGCCTCGAGAACTGCGATGAACCATCCTAGTTTCTAATTCGAACGCCGGACTGGATGATGCAAATGCAACCTAACGTAGGCACTGTCCTGTCTATGGGGCAGCATATCTTTTTGTCGCTATAGTAGAATACCCACCCCACATTTTCTAGGAGCTTTGGTATCAAGCTTGAAATGACTACAGTGCGGTACATGTGGTTTTCCGTGTCTTTTGATTTGCGTTGCCACGCGGGGAGCGAAAAGGGTCATTGTTTCACGCTACTACTAACGTAATCAAGCGCAGAAGAAAACCTTCCTGCCTCGAGCGACGTCGCTCGATGACGCAAATGATCTCGTTGGCCCCAATGAAGTTGGCATGACGTTTTACCCACGTCCTGTCTTTAAAACGCGTTTTTCCTACGCGGGCTTCCTTTGTCGAGGTGGAGCAGAGGAGACACCGTGTTGGGGCAAAAAGGCAATCGAGTGCGGTGCGGTGGGTGACTTTTGCGCTAGGCGACCCAAGCAGAAATGCTTGGCGCCGCTTCGTCCGCCCCCGCTCCCGAAAACCAATTTTTCGATTCTCTAAAAATGTATATTTACGTGGACGCACACACTTCAATTGACGCGGCGTTGGTGTGCAATATAAGACGTTAATTAAGAATATAGCGCAGCGCGAGTCGGTTTACGGTCACCGGGACTGTCGACGACTTCACAGCATTTGGTCGACGGCTGCTCGCCGTTTTTCGCTGGTAGAGTGCTCGTCGCTTGGCCTGGATGATCTCACGCTTCTGGAGGTAGCGCGTCTTGAGCTTCGCGAGCACGACCGCCTTGTGCCGGACATAGTACGTGCGGGCGCGCTGCCGGTTCTTCTCGAGTTGCGCGGGCGAGAGTGGACACCGGGTGCGCGTCTTGAGCAGACACGGCCTCATACTCTCCATGCCAATCGTCAAATGCGCAGATTGCCTTCCACGCGCGGTCGCCGGCTGGTTGGCGCCATGTCGCAAGGCGCAGTGACCTAAGCGAATCAAGGGCCGTTTTTATTGCCACGTCATATCCCACTCTGGTACGAATGGGCGGTGCGTCCGCATAATGCGTGTAGGATCGACGACCCGACGACGGAAATGGCCATTGTGCACATCACGATTACGCTATAAAGGGATCTCGTGAGTTCGAGTCCATTATCGACAACACAATGACGAGACAGTGACAAATTGCAAAATGAACCATGGTATCTCGTTTCCTTCTGCCTTGACGTCGGCCTGGAATGTTGTTGAAATGGGTCGTCGATATACATTGTACCATAGACAATTTGAAACGAGATGCTACAACCAGACATGAGCTACGCGCACGGAAACGAGCGTGCGATCTGAGGGACACGATGTCGGCTCAACAACGAGACCAATTTTATCGGCCTTGTCGAGCGCGGCCCACACGGGCTCGAAGCGTGATCACGCCAATCACCACTTTTAGACATCTGAAGCACCACATGTAGACATCCGAATTCGTTCTCTGTTGCTTGCGCGCGATTATCCGATCTGGAAGCGATTCGTTGCATCCCGGATGTGCTATGGGATCCTAGAACCGTGCGTTGTGCAACACCAGCAGTACTGCTTGCCATTTTGCAATTCAAAACGTTCGGGATGTAAAAATGATTGTCCAGAACGAACACAGCCCCGTGCGCGGCATTTCTACTCGGCTGTCCCGCACATCGGGGCGAAGCTGCCAAATCAAATAGGTTCATCAAAAAACAAACGTAGTGAGATACACACGACACTTTTGTTCGCCTTATCAGTTGAACGACACAACAGGAGGTAGAATACGCGACTACTTCTTGGCGATGAAGAGCTTGTACGCGGCGAAAAGTGCGACGATGACACCGGGCACAAAGATGATGGCGAGGTACGTCTGCGGCGTGCCGTCCGGGCACGGCACCTTGCCGCCCGCGAGTAGAAAGCAGCTCGTGGTCTTGAACATGGACATCAAGCTGCCCGTGATGGACGTGACGAGCACGACAAAGAGCGTGACAAAGATGAGCGCGGCCACCTTGGGGTGGCTGCCGCCGTTCTTCTTGAGCTCGGCGACGGCGGCGCGCTGCGGCGGGAGGAGGAACACCCAGAGGCAGCCAAGCACCATGCACGAGTACGAGATGATGTACGAGTAGGCGACGGCCGTCCGCGTCGCAGGCGCATCGTCGAAGATGAGCGTCTTGCTGTAGTTGAGCTTGCTGTCGATGACGTTGGTGATGATCGTGCCAAAGGTACCCGGGAGGTTCGAGATCGTCGTGAGGAGACCGTACATGACACCTTCGTTGCCGACCTCGGCGAGCTCGACAATGACGTACGTGCCAACGATAAAGTTGATACCGGCCGGGATCGTCTCCATGAGCGGCACGCCGAGGTAGAACCACTGGCTGCGAAGGACGGCAAAGATCGTGCAGAACTGGACCACGGCGTCAATGGAGACGGTGACGAGGATCGTGATGACGAGCACGTAGCGCCAGTTCCAGTGCGTGCCGTAGGTGCCCGTCGCCGTGATGACGACCGCAAAGAGGAGCTGGGTCACGACACTGACAATCTGCGCGTTGAGGTTTTCGACTTTGGCCCAGTACAAGGCGACGTAGTCGGAGGCTGTCGAGCCGATCGCCTGGAACAAGCCAAAGAGGAAGTTGAAGAGGAGGACCTGCCACACGGCACGCTTCTGAGCGAGGTCCCAGAACTTGCCAAAGTACGAACCAATGTCGACGCGGCTGTGCTTTTCGTCCTTGACGAAGAAGTAGCACACGAGCACGTTCAAGCACGACGGAATGGCCATGATCCAAAAGTACCCGTTGATGCCAATGTCAAAGTCAAAGTCGCCGGCAAAGCGATCCGAGTTGAGGCAGATGCCCGACACAAACTGGATGAGACCCAAAAAGATCTGGCGCGTCGCGTACGAGAGCGACTGGAGGCGACCGCGGACGGCTTCGGGCTCACGCTGGGCGACCGCAAGCATGAGCGCATCCTGGGCGACGTCGGCCATGACGTAGCAAAAACACGCAATGGTCGCGAGGAGGATAAAGACCGGCCCGTCGGTCTGCGAGCCCTGCTCCCCGTTGTCGCGGATCGCAATAAAGAGGAGGACGGCGCCGCAGAGAAACCAGCCGAGGACCATGTACGGCTTGCGGTGGTAACCAAAGATCGGGAAGCAGTCGTTGAGGACACCAAAGACGACCTTGAGCGACCAGCCGAGCGTCAAAAGCGCCTTGGCCGAGTTGGCCACGTTCGTCTCGAGGGCATAGTAGCCGTTCACGACGGCGTAGCGCATGCCACTGACGCCGCCGTAGACGATACCGATCATCGCATACTGGAAAAGAATGGAGAGGCACTCGGCCGATGTGTACACCGGAGCACCGCCGGCGCGGAGCGCGCCGTCCTCGAGGTCACCGGGCGTCTTGGTGGCTTCGTAGTCGTCAGCGTGGTCCGCAGTCATCTTGTCGACCGAGTGCAAGTACGAGACGCGCTCGGCAGGAATAAACTCCTTGGCAGTGCTCATGCTGCTGCTGCTCACCCCGACGAGGAAAAAGAAAAAGTGAGTGCCGAGCCCACCACCAGCTTGCTACATCGTCGTTGCTGCTGGACCGTGGTATTGCCCTTCTAATGCCAGCGTCGTCTGACTCAGACGCCGCGATGATCACGTCGGTACTGGGTCGCTCGTTTTCTGCACCGTGGACCTGTCCAACGCCGAGCTGCACAAGGTCCCTAGTGCAACAGTACTCGGTGGTGGTCTCTAGGAAGAGAAAGAGGCGTTGTCTAGCTCGCTCTTCCTCCATAGCAACAGCAACGAGACTGCGATGCATTGCAACGTTCACGCTCCATACACACAAATCAACATGACAATAAGACACCAACCACGCTGCGTCGACATCTATGCCAGAGCTTCACGCCAGGACATTTAGGATGCGAATCGACGGTCGAGCAGACAATGTCCCTTTAGGATGAAACTCGTGTCGATGCAGACCTGGTTTTTAAAATTTAGAGCAACATAAGTCCTCACACATATGTCCTATATCGTCACAGTCGTACCACAGTGCCATGACTGCGGCGCGTTTTAGAAATTTCAAAAGCAGATCGTGCACAGAAGACATCAATTGATAACGTGCAACTACACTTTCTACCGTAGCTGCGTACCACACTATCTAGCCCCGCGTGGACACGTTAGACTCTTGGGACTTCGCTGCTGTGTGAAAACACCATGCGAGCCAAGGTTCTTCTGCTCGACGTCACTTGAGTTTTTACACGAAAGATGCAAGAACGCACGAAGCGGAAACGACGCGCTCCGTCAATGGCGCAGCGGGAAATGGCCCGTGAGCGCGCGCGCGTCTACTACGAGAACCACCGAGAGGAGGTGCTCGCCAAGCTCAAGCTCAAGTACGGCCAGAAGCGGGACGAGATCCAATCCAAGCGGCGCGAACGCTACTTTGCCCACAAAATGGGCCTCTTCACACGGTCGCATCAGCCCAGGCTTCAGCGGCTCTCGCTTGCCTACATTCTCAATTAATTTAAATAATCATTTTTATTGTCCGTCATGCACACTTCAGAGGGCAAACAACTACCTACTAGTACCACACTATCTAGCAAAACGTTTAGGGTAGCATTGCTGTGTGAAAAATACGAGTCTTCTCGTAACTACGGTAGAAAGTGTAGTTGCACGTTATCAATTGATGTCTTCTGTGCACGATCTGCTTTTTGAAATTTCTAAAAACGCGCCGCAGTCATGGCACTGTGGTACGACTGTGACGATATAGGACATATGTGTGAGGACTTATGTTGCTCTAAATTTTAAAAACCAGGTCTGCATCGACACGAGTTTCATCCTAAAGGGACATTGTCTGCTCGACC
>NW_012156554.1:0-703 GCF_000151545.1 Saprolegnia parasitica CBS 223.65 | reverse complement strand
CATGCGTCGCAGCGTGTCAGAAGTCAGAGGTCAGTAGCCTGGAAATGCTCTGTCAACGTGCGAACGTCCATCACTGTAGTTAGTGCTAGAGCTCGAGAATTGATGAAATGAACACAGCCCCGTGCGCAGCATTTCTACTTGGCTGCACATCGGGGCGAGGCTGCCAAATCAAATCGTAGGTTCATCCAAAAACAACCGTAAATGAGATACACACGACACTTTGGTTCGACTTGTCAGTTGAACGACACAACCGGAGGTAGGACACCCGACTACTTCTTGGCGATGAAGAGCTTGTACGCGGCAAAGAGTGCGACGATGGCACCGGGCACGAAGATGATGGCGAGGTACGTGTGCGGCGTGCCTTCCGGGCACGGCACCTTGCCGCCCGCGAGAAGGAAGCAGCTCGTGCTCGGGAACATGGACATCAAGCTGCCCGTGATGGACGTGACGAGCACGACAAAGAGCGTGACAAAGATGAGCGCGGCCACCTTGGGGTGGCTGCCGCCGTTCTTCTTGAGCTCGGCGACGGCGGCGCGCTGCGGCGGGAGGAGGAACACCCAGAGGCAGCCGAGCACCATGCACGAGTACGAAATGATGTACGAGTACGCGACGGCCGTCCGCGTCTCGGGCGCATCGTCGAAGATGAGCTTCTTGCTGTAGTTGAGCTGGCTGTCGACGACGTTGGTGATGATCGTGCCAAAGG
>NW_012156553.1:49998-50849 GCF_000151545.1 Saprolegnia parasitica CBS 223.65 | reverse complement strand
ACGGACGCTACCCCCTGACGGTGTCGACACCGACCACGCGCACTGGTCGTCGGCAGTGCAACCGCGCCATCCGGCTCGCTGCGTCGTCGCCTTTTGGTGGCCTTGCTCGAGGACACAGCGCGCGACTTTGGCGTCGCCTTCGGCTTCTTGGTCATTCGGCATCAAATTTATTTTATTTCGTTTTGAGCTGTAAAAAATCAGGGTCGGACTGTATCACACTGGAGAGGAATATCGAGTTTCGGGATATGCAATTAGGGAGAGTCGACTGTAGTTGGATACGTGCCGGATGTTGCATTTCGCTTCAACTAGTGGTCTATAGCGATGGGCACAGAGTCCAGACAACCACATGTAGCCAGTGTGAGGGATCCTGGGACGGAAAACACATGTGCTGTACTAAACATGTGCTGTGTGGTGAATATTCCTATCGACGCAACACCGTCGTTGGTTGCATTATACAACCAACAACGGCGTTACGTCGACATGAATGCGATCGAGCCAGCGATCACCTTTTGCAGAACAGCCGACACAGTGTTGTTGTTGAAGTGAGTCTATTTAGATGGAATCTGCACTGAACTTTATGTGGTGGTGGACTAGTTGTTGAAGTGAGTCTATTTAGATATAATTTACACTGAACTGGAAATGGTGGTGGACTATCGATTCCAAGGTGCTACGACGAGCCGGCCGCCGAGAGGCTTAGCCGAGCGGGAGACGCGGCGTGTAAACGGCACATGCCGGAACAAAGTTGTCGCGTAGCCATGCGTCGTGCCGCAGGGCTGCCATCATTTGGAAGAGGCACAATGCTTGAGTGTTCAGCAGCAGGTGTTGGAGGTGCAGCTTGGTCAAGAACGCGG
>NW_012156553.1:44574-49596 GCF_000151545.1 Saprolegnia parasitica CBS 223.65 | reverse complement strand
CTGTACATGCTGAGTGGATGCGTCATTGATTTTATAGGATTATAAAATGTGAGAGGAAACGAATTAAATTGTACTAGTAGCATTATAATTTTAGGAACATTGGGCCACCGAAGGTCAAGACGAGCTTTCGCCGCTGCCTGCGTAGCCACGGCCCATTGCGCGAGTAAAGAAAAAGGCAGGTCAGTGAGCGAGTAAAGCAGAAGAAGAAGAAGGATGTTGCTAGCCTTTGCGTATGATAAGTCCTTGTAACATAAAATTGGTGCATTGCTACAGGTGTGTTGAGGCATGCACGAAGTGATGTATTCAAGTTGCCAATGACAATAATGGAGCTTTCAACGTGTGAGATGGAGATATATTACGAAGCCTGCAACTTTGGAATGGAAGGCGCTTTCTATTTGACATGGGATAATTTCCGAACGCAACCTAGTCATGCATAGGATCCGCTCGGCGAGGAGGACAACCTACTCGCCCACACGGTCGCCTACGCCGATGACTCGGATTTCATCTGCCACGACTCTGCTGCCATGACCAGGATTAAAGCCGCGGTGCCATCCGTCTTCGCCCGGTGGGACCTCAAGATGAATGAAGACGAGATAGAAGAAACGCAGGTATTCAGGTCGGCGCAGGTTGACGCGCCGACGCACGCGGCCTCTTTGGCGTGGCACGCGACCAAGAAGCTCGGCAGCCTCCTCGACGACGCGGCCGATCTGCGCGCTCGGAAGCGACTGGCAACAACGGCGTTCAACAACATGTGGAAGATCTGGATGCGTCGCGGTCTTATTTCGGAAGGCAACCGTGTGCGGCTGTGCAAGTGCTACGTGCTCCGGGTCCTTTTGTACATCTGTGGCACGTGGGCTCTGACTCCAACGAGTCTGGCGCGCCTTGACAGCTTCCATCGCCGGCAGCTGCGCCGCTTTCTAGGTATCTTTCACCCGAACAAGCTCGGCGACGTTGCGCTCTACAAGCGCTGCAAGAGTGTTCCGCTGAGCGAGATCGTCGCCCGCCAGCGCTGGCGCCTGCTGGGCCACGTGCTGCGCCTGAAGCAGTACATCCCTGCCAACATTGCCGCCGCCCACTTCTTTGCCGCTCCCGAGGCGACCCGTTTTTTAGACCAAGATCACGTTGCCGAATCGTCCTGCACCGCGACCTCCAGTCGTTGACGCCGCCACAGTCGCTGGCGTCTCTCGAGGACCTCAACAAACTGCGTAGCTTTGCCGCCGATCGCGAAGATTGGAAGGAATTTACGGAGCTTGACGTCATGGGCCTCACCCGCGGCCGCAAGCGCCCCTGGGCGGCTACCGTATTGCAATACAGCGAGCAGCGAATTACTATCACACAATGTGTGATCTGATTTGTGATAGTAATTCGATTGCTCGCTGTATGTGTGACACATACAGAGCTACATCTTGCCGCGACGCTTCTTCCCGGCGCTAATGTGCAGTGCGCGAGATAGTCCCGGCTTGAGTAACGTAACGGAAAAATGAGAGCGGAGGCCTTTTTGGCAGAGGCGGCGGGGCGGCACCAGTCGGGTTGGACTCCATACAGAAGAATGACAACGCAATGACGCGGAGTCGTCGTTTCAAACGGGGTATTGGGCGGGAAATTGACGTGTGCCTTGTCCCACATTGCCATGACTCGCATGACATCGTGAGGGTTTTGGGGCTCGCGAGTATGATTTCCAAGTATTTCTTGCAATCTAGGAGACAGACATTAAGCCATAAACACTGATGTGTCGACTGATTTCCAAGGATTTCTTGCAATATGATGTGTTAATTGATGTTTTGGGGAACTTTTTTAATTGCACCTTATTGAGGCTGTGAAAATGCTTTCTCGAACAGCTGCGCCGTAGGACAAGCTCGGACTCTGGACCGTGGTGGTCGAGCGAGAGAGATTGGACGCGGACCTGCACATACGCGAGCTGGTGCGCCGTGAGAACCGAAATCGGCAGATTTTCGGTGCTATCGCGACACAAGCACTATGGCGCGGAGAACCAGATCAAGATTACACACAGCGCCTCCAAGAAGCACCCCAACCGCAACCACGGAGACGCCAAGTATATGGAAAAGCTCACCTAGCGCCCCGCGAAGCAGACCGTGCAAGATATCGCCATGCGCGTCCAAGTAGCACCGACTCCGATATACGATCATCGAGCAAATGATGGCCGAGCCACACGCGACGCTCGCGATGCTCGACCAGAACCCCGAAGCCACACCCATGGCTACTCACGCCCACGTGCTCTGGCGCGAGCTCTCCAAGCAAACTTCAAGCCCATTGTGCCTCGCAGCCCTTAGTCGGATGGTCAAAGAGGCGCAACCGCCAACAAGGACTCGATCTCCGTCACGCACGCTCTTGTGCCGGACGCCGCCCGCCGGATGGAGCTCGCGGACGTAGCCGCATTTGATCTTTTCGTCATCACCTACATGCTCGATCTGTACTTCAACGACGACTGCTTTGCGGCGTGGACGGGAGCCCCGCCGCTTTGGACGCGCTCCCAAAATGGCTGGGCCGAGGAGTCGTTAGCCAAGCTCGTCCAACTACCCGAGTTCCGAGCCGCCATCGCCGACCGGCAGATCGTATGGCCTCGGTGCCCTCGAGCGATTTTTCGAGGCCGCGACCGCGCGATCGGCTCAGGCTGCAGCTTTGATGGATGCACCGGAGTCCCGCCAGAACGAAAGCGGCCCAAGCGGCCACTGTGGTGGCACCTCGGAGGGGAGATGTCATTGCACCCAACCCGCAGCCCCTCCACCCGACTTCGCTGGAGGTAACGTTACTCAATGTCAACGGCGTGAACGACGGCAAAAATCTCGTTCGCGCTCACGTCGGCCGTCACGTTCATCCAAGAAACCAAGTTCTCCAACCTGCCCGTCAGCGAGACGGCCAGCCACAAGTGGGGCCAGCTCGTCCAACATCATGGTGAGTGGTTCGAATGTCCACCTCGCTACGCGACCAACGACAGCGAGCGCTCGTGTCGGGGTGTCGTCACCATGGTGCACCCACACGCTCCGATCACCGACCTCTTCCGAGTACCAGTACATGCCTCGGAGCTCGGCAACGGGCACGTCTTGGCCCGCGGGCGCTATCACAGCAAGGTGCTCTATCTTCACAACATTTACGCCCCGGCCGAACCGGGCACGCGCCTTCTTCGTGGCGCACCCCAAGCGCTTTGAGCCCAACGCAGAGCACACTGTAGGTGGCGACTTCAAAGTCATCCTGTCCGACGCCCTTGACTCGTTCGAGCCGCTGCCGGAGAACCTCCAGGGTGTCGTACCGCCAGGACAACCCCACCACGATCTCGTACACTAGCCCGCGCCACAGCAACAGGTTAGATTACATTTTTGTCTCGGAGACTCTGCACGTCAACACACGTACACGCCGACACGCGCTCGGACCACGCGGCTTGTACGTTTGAGTTGTCAACCCGAGCCACACAACCAAGGGAATAATTAGTTTTATTCCCTTGCACACAACGAACGGGCCCGTGGCGCACAGCACACCACATTGGCTAACGCAACTTCCCGAAGCGGCCGCGGTTATCGACGAGTGCTTGGACCAGTTCTTGGACTCGGTCTCGATCGGTCCGGCCTTGGCCCACCTCTACAATTGCATGGTCAACGCCATGCGCACCCGGCTCCGCCTACTGCACTGCGCCCACGTCGCCGCCGACACAGCCCCCCGACGAGAGCTCGAGCGTGAGCTCTCCGTCGCGCTGGCGGACCTGAACCGCCACCCGTCCAAGCCATCATCGAAGCTATCCTCAACATCAAGCGGTGTCTCGAAGAACACAATGCCCAAGTTCAAGAGCACAAGACGGGCGCGGCAGTGAAACACCATCTCGTGGAAGCCGCTTGTTGCACCAAGCACTACTTGCAGTCTCCGTCGATCAAGAAGCTGGGACCATACTCGATCAAGTGTACATGAATAAAATCTATGTACCCTTGACTCGATCCACCAGATGCGCGATGCCACCGGTCAGGCTCGCACCACGCCGCAGGAGATCTCGCAGGTCCTGCATGGATTCTACACGTCGATATACGCCGAAGAAGGACCGGAAGCCCACGAGGTTGACTAGTTCCTGGACTCCGCGATCAAGACGCGCCTCCCGACCGACATGGCCCAGCGCCCCGGGGCGCCGGTACTGGCCTCGGAGCTCTACGAATGCATCCAGCAAGCAGCGCGCCGCAAGTCGCCTGGCCCGAACGCGCTGCCCTACGAAATACTCAAACTGGCGCCGGCCAAGTGGGCCAGTGCGCTCGAGCTCGTGTTCAACCACGCGCTATCCGACCAGGCCACGCTCACGCCGAACCAAGTCCAAGGCACGGCGATCCTCGTGCACAAGAAGGGCGATCGCTATTGCCCCGCTAACTACCGTCCGATTAGCCTCATCAATAGCGACGTCAAGATCCTCACCGCCGTCTTGGCCAACCGGCTGCAGCCGTGCGCTGACCTCTTGGTACACACGGATCAGAATGGCCTCATCAGAGGACGCTCGATCATGCACAACGTTGAGCGGCTAGAAGGGCTGCTTGAGTACGCCCGCAACCACAAGCTCGAGGCAGCCATCGCAATCCTCGACTTTGAAAAAGCTTTTGACCGCGTCGACCACGGCTACTTGCTCGCGGTGCTCCGCAAGTGGGGTCTCCCGCAGTGCTTCTGCACCATGGTGCAATGCTTGTACTCGGGATGCCGATCCAAGATTCTCGTCAACGGTGACCTCTCGTCGTCCTTCTGCATCAAACGGGGTGTACTCCAAGGTGACCCACCGCTCTTTGTGATGGCGCTCGAACCGATGTGCCTCCAGCTCCGCAACCACGCCCCAGGATGGCCTCCAGATCGACTCGACGGCACACGCCGTCAGCTGTTTTGCCGACGACTCTCAACTTTTTGCGACTAACGAAGCCGCTCTCTAGCGCCAGCTTGCGCTCGTAGACCACATTTGCAGCCTCTCGGGATTCAAGCTGAACCGAAACAAGACGCAAGTCCTCACGCACTCGCAACTGCCCAACCTGCCGACGCTGCAGCTCG
>NW_012156553.1:42856-44474 GCF_000151545.1 Saprolegnia parasitica CBS 223.65 | reverse complement strand
GCCCCAAGCCGCGTTCCGCTACCTCTGGCCCGTGCTCCGTGCCTGCGTCTGGTTCAACGTCTGGCGAATCCGGAACGATCGCGTCTTTCGCGCCGACCTACCGCTGCCAAGTCCATGGACGATTGCCGTCAAGGCGGCACGCGTCGCTCAACTGCACTTGCACCACAGCCTCGTACAAGAGCCCGAGCAGCCTACTCTTCGTCGGCTTCTCCGGCTCCTCGCCCAACACGAGTGGCCGCGACGTCACCTCGTCCCGCGGATCGCGCTCCTGCCTCCGCCTGCCTAAATCAAGTCAACCGAGTACACACACAACGAAGAAAGTCCGACAATTTTATTTAGCATAAGTTTTATCTCTTGCAACAGACGACCCACTTTAACAGCAACGACCGCGATGCCGATAGCGGTTACTAGTACAACGATGCCACTGGTAGCGCTCCTGTGAGGAGCCACAGCCTCGTCTTCACCGTCTTCGGTCCCCGGTACCTCGGTTTGCTTTGTCTACTGTGTTGGCCCAGGCCATTGTGCCGGTGGCCGCTTGGCCATCCGGCAACGCAACGTCTCGGAGGTGGTCAACGGTCGTCCGAGTAGCAGTACGACGTCCTTTTGCCGCCGCTGCTGCCATCCAGCACTTGCCCGCCGATGCACCCGATCTGCTCGGCATGCCTTTGCTGTTCCGCGCCATTTCCTGAAGTATTGTTGCGGCGCCGTCCATACTTGCACGTATTGACATCTCATCTGTGCCTTAAACTAGTCGAAACCCTAAAGCACATAAAAGGATCCATTCCTGTTAGTTACGCATGCAAGCGACACGTCATGGAAAAGACAACAACACGATGCTCAATATGTAAATGCAGTTGTTATCATTCATGCTTCTTTAAAATGCAAATCTACTCTACTTGGCCGGCTCGCCGCTGCAGCCAAAGTGCTTGGAGTTGATCGTTTGCCAATCGGGAATGCGGATCGGGCTCGACTGGTCGTACACGGCGTTGAGCACCTTGGTCGACGGGCTCGACCCGACCTTCCAGAGTGCCTTGAACGACGAACTGTAGTCGGCAACGCCGTTGAGGCAGTTTTCATAGTAGAGCGTCCGCATCTTGACAATGTCGGCTTCGACGTCGGCGTCGGTCATGTCGCGCGGCGCAGCGGCAAAGACGTCAAGACGCCAGTTGAGGAGCGCCTGCGCCGCCGAGTCGTCGGCGACCGGAACCACAGTGTTGGTCACCGTCGTCGTCGTCGTCGTGGCGTTGGCGTTGTCAGCCAGACGGCGGGTCGCGGCGCGAGGCGTGCCCGAGTTCTGGCAGTTGGTGTAGAGGTCGCCGAGAAGACCCGTAAACTCGTAGGCGTAGCTGTTGCTGCCGAGGTCGTTGGCGTCCACAAGGCCATAGTACGCCGACGGAAGCCCCTTGAAAAACGCTTGCACGCTCGGCTCTCTGTCGACGTCGACCGTCTTGCCGTTAACGACGGCGCGCATCGTGATGGCCGACGTGGCCGTGATCGCACCACCGTTGGCGCTGCAGCCGGCAAACGACATGGTGTGCACCTTCTTCTGCGCGGGGCTCAGACCGAGACCTTGGACGCGGCACTTGTGGTAAATCGTATGGAGCGCGTCCACCATCGC
>NW_012156553.1:11385-42756 GCF_000151545.1 Saprolegnia parasitica CBS 223.65 | reverse complement strand
CTCGGTCGGCGAGACAAAGACGTTGTTCATGGCGCCTGCGAGCGTCCCGTGCATGCTGTTGTGCGGCGTCGACTCAATAAGGCGGGTCGTCGCGGCGATGTCCTTGCCACCAAACACTTGGTTCTTGATGTTGCTAAACCCGAGGTCCGGGTTGAACGTCGTCGTGGACCACGGACCCCGGGGCACGCACTTGGCGCAGCTCGCCTTCGACTCGCAAAAATGGTTCACCGGCTCGTTGGCGACGCAGCGACCCGCGACCGAGTAGCGACCAATCGGGATCGACTTGTCGACGCCGGTCGAGCCGCCCATATCGCGCAAAATGGACGAGCACGACTCGATGCTCGTGCACTTCTTGGCGCCGTACGCGACGTTGTCTTGCACGTAGTCGTAGTACGGCAGCGTGACGCAAGCGTACTCGGGGCCCATGCTGCGGAGGAGGTTCTCGTAGCCGAGAAGGAACTTGCGGTGCCAGAAAAGAAAGACGCACGTGCCGTGAGCCTCCTTGTTGCTCATCTGCTCGGAATGCATCGAGATGAACCGCTCATAGAGCGGCGTGTCCATAGCCTTGGCGACCGCCTTCTTGTACGTGGTCTTCTCGGTCTCCGAGTAGCGGTTCCACGACTTGCGGACGCGGGGCGGGCACGACGGCGTCGACTGCGCCGAGACGGCCGAGACGAGAAGCGCGAGCGAGAGGAGCGTCGGTGCAGCCACCATGATGCGAATTGGGTTGTTGAGCGAGATGAAGCGAAATCGAAAATGGTCGAGAGCCACGAAATGTGCAAGGTTGGTGTAATTTTCCCGAGGCGGCAGCCCGTTTATGCACGCACGCATGATATGTGGACCTGTCTACGGGTACGCGCCGGATGTTGCCCTTCGGTTCAACAAGTGGTCCTTAGCGATAGGCGCAGAGTCCAGACAACCACATGTAGCCAGTGTGAGGGATCCTGGGACAGCAAACACATGTGCCGTACAAAACATGTGCTGTGTGGCGAGTACAACCTGAGCCCTGACCTGAGCCGGCGATCACCTTTTGCAGGACAGCGGACGCAGTGTAGGCGCCGAGTGGATACGCCATTGATTTGATAGGATGATAAATGTGAGAGGAAACGAAATAAATTGTGGCATTTTAATTTTGGGAACATTGGGCCGCCGAAGGTCAAGACGGGCTTTCGCCGCTGCCTGCGTAGCCACGATCCAGTGAGTGAGTAAAGTAAAAGGCACGTCAGTGAGCGAGTCAAGCAGAAGAAGAAGGAGGTTACTAGCCTTTGCGTATGATAAGTTCTTGTAACATCAAGTTAGTGCGAAACACATTGCTCCAGGCTTTCGTATTTATATTCGTCTATATAGAATAACTTCAAAATAGCAGGATGTCCTGCATCACGGTCGACAGTAATCTAGAGTTTTGGGATATGCACGTAGGCAGCAGTACTATTAATAGCTTTGCTTCGAGGCTCGAGTAGGAAAGAGTAAATGACTTTTAAGAACGACCTGTCATCATATTGGACGACTTTGCGTTGTCTAGACGTATAAAAGGTTAGCAGTGTGCACGAATCTCGCTCGTTCTGGGATCGACGATTTTGAGAGGGCGTAGGAAACTTGAGACGTGAACGCTTCATTTTTGAAGCATGGAATGGTTAAGAGTGGGAGATGGACCTAAATTTGAGCAGGGCGTCAAAGAGTGGCGGGCTTGCCTGCGCTCTGTACTGTGGCTTGTGCGCACGTTTCGAAGTCTTTTGGAATTGGTTGGTCATGTGCAAAGTGTAAAACGCCCAGAGCAGCTGTGCACCCAACTTGCTGAACTTGTCGCCCAGAATTTGCCACTGATAGCATCTGCTTTGCGCATAAATAGACTACACCCGTCTGGGCGACTTCATTTTGATTTGTTGACCAACCAAGTCCAAACTAGCTGCAGAAGTTTATCGGCGATGCGTATGCGACCAGGCGTTGTGAGAAGCGGCGCAAGGCAGCAATGATGACATGACTAAGCGCCTTGCCACACGATTGACAGCGCAGTCGGGATCCAGTCGGATGGCGACCTCTCTAGGCGCATGAGACCTGTACGAGTATCTGAAATGTGTGGCGATGCGCAGTTAAAGCTCAATCAATCGGACTACATTGATTCTAACGAGATGACATCCTTATTAACTGTGCTGCGTAGTAGAGTTGGGGTTGAAAGGGTTCGCTGCACACGTGACGGCAGTTCGGAGCCATTTGCTAGCGACAATCACGCGACCTGGAATTTTGTTTTGTGCTCGCGAGTTCGTAGCATCCATGTTGCTCCGTTGCTCCCTGATTCTTCCCGGATTGGGTTAGGGCTAGGGGTAGAGGACAAGCAGAGCGGGCGGAAAGAGATTGAGTTGAAGGGGCGGGTGGATTCATGTATTTGCGGGGCTTGGACGTCTTTGTTTTGGGGTTGGTTGGGGAGAGGTTCGTTGTGCAGGTGCCTGGAACGCTCCGCGAACATAAAACAACACTGGCGCGGCCTTGCTGCGTGTTACCCGTACACATGGACGCCATGCATGGACGCCACAATACTGTAAATAAAACACAACTGACCAACAGACCAGCATTACACACGAATTGTGCTTTACGTAGCGTTGCAATAAGCGTGTCGTGGCTGTGTACCGGTAACAAAGTTTGACTTGTCGTGTCCACGTTGGATACGAATCTGGCTTTTTGTTGCAAGACGGCACGACAGTCGCAGCTGACAGTTGCTACCACCCAACAGTTCATATATCCACTCAAGTCTCACAGTCCACACAATATTCTAAAATAGAGAGAAGCACCCCTACTAGTAAGCAGGTTGCACCACACGCCAGGCCAAGCCGCCAGTATCGACTAATTAAATCACTTTTCGATTGATCCTCGTTAAACGGTGAATCACCACGGCAAATATAGCAAGCTAGTGCATCACCCACACGTGAGAAAGGTCCACATACTACATTATCTAGAACGATTTCTTGTACATGAACTGGTACTGTAAAAGGTGATCGCCGATGCGCGGCTAGATTGCGTTTCTCCAAGCGCCGTTGGCAGCCACATATCACATGTGTTTTCTGTCACAGGAATCACTCACACTGGTGGTGTCTATTCAACTGAACTCTAGACCTATCACTATGAGCTGCTAGCAAGGATACCATGGTACATGGAGTTATGGTGTGCATCAACTAACGTGATAGCACCTTGTTATGTCTGCCACATATTCGATCGCCAACTCGATAACCTCGACTGTTGATATCTTTTAGCCGTTATGTCCAACCGCTCGTGGATCCGAGTGGGTTTCACCAGCCCTCAGTGGCGGTTTCCCCTCATGTCACCACGTGGCCACTTCATCCATTCCTACAGCTACCACTGCGATTACAACCTCACAACGTCTGCAAACAAAAAGTAAAAGCGTCGCCAACGCTTACTATAGTCGTTCACAGCGATAAATAGCACCTACACAGTCCCTAATTCATGCCTAGCTATAGTATTTGAGAACATGTTTTTGAGCTACTCGTACGTTTGGTGTAGATGGCTGCGAAGCTATCTTGGTTATGCAAAATAAATTTTGATGTGATTGTTACATTTCGCAGCAATCGCATGTCAGACTGCGAGTAAGCTTATACCGAAAACGCCGTACTGAAAGTACACAGCAGGTACCGTACCGAAAGTGTTATTCTGAAAGTGTTATGCTGCCAACCACTGTACCGTTTTATCTGGATAATCCGGTGCTTTCGTGGCGTCGCATCGATGGCCAGCGCATGTCAGTGCATGTAGAGGACAATGGCACAGATACCGAGGAAGGATAGTACCGAGTCGCTCGCAAGGCACAAGATATCTGCAAACTCGCCGCCGCGGAAAAGAAAAGGTATGGCAAAGAGACCCTGTGCTTCTGCAGCTGCATCTTTCATCAGCGCCGGCAACGTCGACGCGTAGAGCTGGGTCCACACTGTGGCGCTCCAGAGCAGGACAGACGCAACGCGGCCGACGCGTGGGTGGGAGCCGGCGACCGCCGCCACGAGCGGCGCCAAAACAGCTTCGTACTGCACGGGCATTCCCAGCGCATGGGCCAACGAAATGCCCACGATGCTCGTATAAAGGGCAGCAACGTACGTCAGAAGCGGTAGTCGGGTCGTGACAACATAGACGCCGCCGAGGAGGACCAGCGCGCAGCAGGCGTAGCGCACCAGTCGACTGTCCACAACCGCCAAGAGCGTGGTCCCCGAGGGTGACAGACGATGGAGTTCATCGATGGCGCCTTCGTGCCGCGCGAGAAAGACCGTGCGAAACAAGGACCAGTCCATAAGTCAATTTGAAGTTTGAGATCGTTTGTGGCGAGAGCCTGACGATCAATCTTTCTCGTTGATAGACGTGGCCGTGGATGCACTGTCGATTCGGGCAGTTCTGTCAGGATTCAAAGATTTGTAAGAATTTGTTGGTGCCGAACGACAAGCCAGCGAAAAACCGTCCAAGGTACCAAAGAAGACAAGAGATCATGGCCAAGGCACGGACGAGCATCGTATGTTTCACGCCCGCGGCCTCTCGATAAAAAGCGCTTTTTGGGCCATCATCTCTCCTCGGCTCCCGCAAAGAGCCTCAGAACGCAGGAACCAAACGACGATGCATGTCTCGTCACGTGCGGCGGCGATCACAGCGGCGCCTGTAGTCGGTACTGCCCAGGCACGACAGGTACCGACAGGCTATCGTGCTACGACCCAATACCGCTCCGCTGGAACAACGGCGGTGGCGGCCGGCACTGCTCCTGACGACGGCGGTCGCGACACGGTAGCGATCCGTGACGACGGCAGCATCGACATTGCTTCGCCTCATCTACGGTGGCCACGACTATGGCGGCGACGGCACAACACCGCTCGGGATTTACGACGGTGGCCACGATTGACAACCGCTCTTCTGGAACAACGGCGGCGGCGGTCGGCACTGCTAACGACGACGGCGGTGGCGAGATTGTACCGTTGTGACGACGGTGATTGTGACCTGGAACCACTCCGCTGCGACAACTGCGGTGGCGGTCGGTACTGCTCACGGCGACGGCGGTCGCGACACAGTAGCGTTAGTACCTCGATCCTCCACGCATTTCGTCTAAAAGAATCAACGACGCTCACTGAAACGATATTACTTTCCCTCGACGCGGCGAACTTCCCGATGCAACGTCGAGGCCGCTTGCATCGCGGTGGGTCGAAGCGTTGGGTCTTGCGACATGCACGCAACGCCGAGCTCTTGGTACCAGGCCGGGCTTGCATGCGAGAAACTCGGTCGGAACTCGCCGGTCATGACCTTGGCCATGATCGCCGTGTCCGTGTACGGCCGGCCGCTGGCGTTGCGCAGGTTTGCGTACGGCACAGCGTGCGTGTCGATCTCGGTGAGCAGCACGCCGAGCGCATAGATATCGGCCGACTCGTCGTAGTGGCCTTCCTGCAGCACCTCGGGCGCCATCCAGCGGTACGTGCCGATGCCGGCGGTCATGGTCGCGTCGTCCAGCTCGCGCGAGATGCCGAAGTCCGTGAGCTTGGCCGCCATGCTCGTGTTGAGGAGCACGTTGCGGGATTTCAGGTCGCGGTGCAGCACCTTGGGCTCGAGGGTGTGGAGGTAGACGAGCCCTTGGACGATATCGAAGGCAATCGAGAGCTTGGTCGCCCACAGCAAGTCGGGTTGGCTCTGGAGCACGTCGCGGAGGTCGCCGGCGTCCATGAACTCGGTCACGAGCATGACGTCGGTCGGTCGCGTCCACACAACGCCCACAAAGCCGACAATAAAAAGTGACGACATCCTACGTCACCACCATGAGCGGTCACGATGACAAGGACAGACGGTGGCATAATACTTGGTCATGAGCCGGATCTCGGCGATGAACTTGGCCACGTCCTCGGACGACCACTCCTTCTCAGCCGTGAGCTTCTTGAGCGCGACGCGCGCGCCATGCAGCGTCGCAAGCGACACGACGCCGTAGCCGCCGCTCGCAAGCGTTTTCACGACCGTGACGTCGGCGCCCGAGATGCGATACATCTCCAAGTCGCTCATGTTGAAGGCGCCGGGATCCATGGCGGCTACCGCCGGTGTCGTTGATTGCGTCGAGTGCACAGTCGTCGTTCGCGTCGAGCTCGTAGCGTGGGTCGTTGCCGTTGATGGCTTGTACGACTGGGTCGCCATGGGGTAGGCATACACGGGCGTCAGCGGTCGGTCGGCTGCCGGTTCTTCGTACGCATGGTATTGCTGCACCGGCGCAGGGCGCTGGCGACAACGCTTCCGGAGGATCACGTACGCAACGACCACGACGCTGAGGATGACGCCACCGACGGTGAAGATCGTCGAAAACGAACTGGACCCCGACGAAGAGGCCACATGGCTAGTCGTCGGCGTGGGCGTCGGTGTGGGCGTCGGTGTGGGCGTCCATGATAAAGGTTGTCTTGTCGATGTCGGTGTCGACGCGTTGTTTGTGGTTGCGCCACTGGACGTGGGAGCTGACGTCGGCGAGACCGTGACATCGCTAGGAGGACAGAGCTCGTTGTAGATGCTCGTGCCGGCGGTGCACTCGGCATTTTCTGCCACGCAGACCGTTCCGTACGCCTGTGTGAATTTGAAACACGGACGCACGCCCGTGCAGACGCAGCGTGAGTTCACGTCGTAGCACCACCCTTTGTACGTGCAGGATCCGACGAGCGGCGCGCAGAAGACGAGCCCGGCACCGTTGTCGCGCGCGCGATCGCCGGCAACGCACTCCTTGTTGACCGGGTCGTAGCACGGCGCCTCCTGCGTGCAATCGGACCTGGCCATTGGCGCGTGGGTTGGGACCACCATTGGGTTGGAACGTCAATCGAAGTGTGCAATGCAATCATCTTGAAAACCGCAGAGTAGAAACTTCTTGAACTTCAACCTTTGACTCTAGTACGCTAGGTATTAAACCCTAGGTAGTTTGCCAGGAGCGAGGTTTGACACCCAAATTTGCCGAAATGTGGCGTCCTTCCTCCCAGGGCCACGATGCGTTCATAGTCAAATCAAGATAATGTTTCATGGTTAGGACCACCAGCATCATGAATCCAAGGGAAAGGCCCGATATCAATTTTTAGGGGTGTCCACAAGCAGTCGAGCATATGGCTCGAGCTTTATGTACTACATTGTAGTATCGCGTTAGCTTCGTTGTTAATACAAAGACTTTGCATATGTAGACACAAGGATACTGTAATTTCTGTCCTTGGTAGAGACTAGCAATCTCCTTCTTTATTCGCTCGCCGGGTCGTGGCTGCGCAGGCGGCAGCGCGGGGCGCATTTCGCTCTTTAGTAGTCACCCGGGGGTGCTTGCGGCCGCGAGTGAGACCCATGACGACAAGGCGTAGCCATCGACGGCAAAGCTACGCCGTTCTTTAGGTCATTCAGAGACACCAGCAAATGAGGCGGCGTCAGCGACTGGAGGTTGCGGTACAGGACGTTCGGCCACGTGACCTTGGTGCGACCTAAAACGGTGCGGGTCAAGGAAGCGCGAACTGACTGCTGAAGCCCTGACCACAGGCTTCTGTACAGTCCCATCCCAACGGTTTCTCGATACAAACACATCGCCTTGTTCCGACCTTGTGGTTGGAGAGCTGTGCATAGATAAGTATCCCGTGCTCAACCACTGTAAAAGGCGTCTACTGCCACACGGTGTTATCAACTTCCAAAGGTTTAGCCGGCTTTGTCGACCCGCCGGCAACCCATAGATTATTGAACGCTCTTGCCAACTGCATTGGTGTACTATTCATTTGCATTGTTTATCGTACTCAGGTCTCGACGAGCGGCACCGTCGTGTTCGTTGGCGTTCTGTTGGGTTAGGAATGCGATTCAAGTTGCAACAAAACCCCGCAACAAGGTATTCACTGCTCATAGTCCAGCACTGCAGTACGCAACAAGAGCGTCATGATCAGAGACCACGGAGAATCACGAAATCGCATCCCGCCCAAGAAAGGAGCAAAGAGGTCGGCCAAGGAGATCGATGTACCCATTGGCATAACCCGATGCGATAGAAGAATATCGGTTCGGTGACGGTTTCATTCCTACGTCGACGGATTGTAGGTGCATTCGGTGTGTTGCTACGTTGCGCGGTGTGTTGGAATCGATTGAAAAAGAATAAGGTGAAGTGGCGATGGACCGACCAATTTTTGTCGAAAATGAGGTCTCAACACACTAGACACTTTCCCGCATTTCATAGGCGCCACTGCGATAGACAGAACAATACTAGTACCATTTCTGTAGTCTTGGATCGGAGCATTGAGCTAGGTCAAAGGCCCAGCGACGCCGTGTTCGCTGGCCCCCATAGACGACAAGCGATTATAGTTGCAGCAATGACGACGTGCGTACAAGGCGGGCCGCAAATGTAGCGTGCGACGAAGTATTTGTTGCACGCATCCAGAGCGTCCTAAACGCTGACCACGGATAATTGACACAAACGCAAGAAAGGGGGAACAACCAGGTCGATTTTGGAGGTCGATAGCCATTAACCCTATTCGACATACCCAAGCGGCAAAAGGACATTGGCTTAACGACGGCTTCGTTCCAACGTCGACGGATTGCACAACGACTAGTGCCGTGGTTCGAGAGCTCGATCGCAACGCTGGCTTGCGCAATCGTCTCGGTCGCACGCATGATTTCCGGCGAACGTTTCGCTGATTGGCGCCCGAGGAACTCGTCGTCGACAGCGAAAGCATCGATATCCTCGCCGAGCTCGACACGCATCGTGTCCCCGTATGCGGATGTCGTCAACAACAACGATCGGCCCATCTCGGAAACGATGCTCCTGCTCGCGATAGCACGGGCGCCCGTCGCTAGTAAACGAAAGCTGCCCACGCAGCTATTTTGCGCAGCTCGCGCAAGCGTGCATGGTGCGCGACCCGATGCGTCGCCCGACCGCGAGCCACGTGGCGGTGCAGCGTGACAACCCGCTCCGCCAACTCGACCAGGTGTAATACGCGATGCAAGAACGAGCTATTTGGATGCCGTGGGTCGCTGGTTGCGGCATGATCGCAAGGCGACCATACCATCCCCGTGTGTGCTCCTGATGAGGACGCACCAGGTTGAGGTCATTTGGTTGAGGTGACGGAAGACACCGCTCGAACGCAGCACAACGCATACCACTATCGGGTTTCAAGAAACTGCAAGCACGTCTACGACAATGCCAACGCGAGTGCGTCGCGTAGAAGCTCCTCGACACCTTGTTGGACGTTGTTGTAGAAATGAGTGTTCTCGGTATTTTACCCCAACACCTTGTTGGTCGTTCTACGCCGTTTCAGCATGCAAACGTTGGCAGCTTTGGTGTGCGCTTCACTATTGATGGAGGATCTGCTGGGCTGACAAGTAGAAGGCAGCATCATTCATTGTATGCAGCCCGCTGTGCTCGCAATCGCTGCACCTCTATGCGCGCGGGCTATCCACCGAATGCTATGGAACAGCGTTTCCATCTTGTAGTAGCGCGCAGAGGCGGTGGCACACACACTCGAACGCGTAAAAATGCGCCACAATTTTATTTTATTTTTATAATTTGCATAACGTTCCGGTCGCGTCAACGTGGAAACGTCTGGTCTACGACGGATCTGCCGCATCGACGCGGCGGCGAGTATCCTCCGATCATCTCGAGTTCTTTCACCCGTCGATGGATGGTCATAGGACGGGACGCCGCCTGCAGTCGTCGTCGGGCGAGATCGACGTCGCCTTTGGACGGCGTTGAAATTTTGCACCATGTTGGGAATATACCAACACCGCCGGCTCGCACCGACCAGGTCCTCATCCCCTTCCGACACACCCGCGCGTCATACCGCATGCGACGACTTCAATCGCGCATGGGCTCATTTCGAACGTCGTGGCCTAGGGCATCCAGCGCACTGGCTCTCGCAAGTACTGTGGGACAACGCACGTGTTTGGGTGCCTCGTCCACCTCTCTGTACCGACGCACCTCTGCCGCATAATGTGCATTTTCGGTATTTGATGTCGCGTTCGTCTCGGCCCACGACGACATTTTTGCTCGACGAGATTGAGGTGACCAAGTGCAATTTGGCAAAAGCAGTGTATCGAGTACAGTGTATGGTAGGAGAGATTGCCGTTCCGAGATTGCCGTTCTGGTACCGGTTTTCTGGTTTTCTGGTATCACGCGTGACGCCACGCGCGTTTGTGGGTTGGAACATTGCGAACGGATCTCTGGAAGCCGCCTGTCTAGGCGGCGCCTGATCAAATTCCACCAGATGGCGCGACCGGATATCACATCGTGCAAAATGCTGGCGCGTACATGGGTCTGCCTCTCGGCTTCGATTTGCCATTGCCCCTTTCTCTACCTCGTACACACAACGGTATGAAGGTATCCCTTCTGCTTCTTCTCGCGGGCGCCGCGAGCGCGACGTTCTCGTCCCAGTGCAGAGGCCAGCAGTACAACACTGACCTTCCGGGCGACGTGATTGCCAAGAGCTACCGCTTCTTCGCGTCCGAGTGCTGCGCCGACTGCCAAAACACCGACGGCTGCGCTGCCTATGTCCACTACTACGGCACGTGCTACCTCAAGGCGAGCACGGGCACGGCGCGGAGCCTCTGGGGCGCGACGTCGGCGACGCTCAAGTCGACCGCTCCCTCGAGCTGCAGCCGGCTCCAGGCCGACACGTACTACTGGGGCGCGGACGTTGGGTCAACCTTCCGCTTCACGCCCGCGGGCTGCTGCGCCGACTGCGACGCCAACCCGCGCTGCGAACGCTTCACGTCGTACCTTGGCTGGTGCATGATGCACAGCAAGGACGCCGTGCGCTACAACGGTGTGTGGGGCGCGACATCCGGGTCGCGATCGCTGCCTAGCCCGACGCCCAGCCCCTCCACGGCCAAGCCCACGTACCCGCCGACGCCAGCGCCGACCGATGCGCCTACCCAGGCCCCGACGCAGGCTCCCACCGATGCCCCGACGCAAGCGCCCACCGACGCGCCGACAACTGCCCCAACGGTTGCGCCGACTGTCGCCCCGACTGTCGCCCCGACGGTTGCCCCGACGGCTGCCCCGACGGCTGCCCCGACGGTCGCGCCGACGGTTGCCCCGACGATTGCCCCGACGGCTGCCCCGACGGTTGCCCCGACGATTGCCCCTACGGCTGCCCCGACGGTCGCGCCGACTGTCGCCCCGACGACTGTCCCGACGGTGGCACCAACCACGGCCCCGGTTTGCGCCCGCACGCGCAAGTCGTGGAACTCCTACACGGAGGCGGAGAAGACGACGTACAAGAAGGCGATCGAGACGGCCATGACGAATGGCACCTACGCCGTCTTTGCCAAGATCCACCGCAACCAGATGACGTGGTATGAAGCCCACGGCACGTGCGTCTTTCTCTACTGGCACCGGCGCTTCCTTCTCGGGTTTGAAAATATGCTCCAGTCCCTCGACCCGTCGTTTGCGTGCGTCACGATCCCGTACTTTGACTACGTTCAAGACAGCGTCGCATTCCGCGCCGGGTCGTGCAAGTCTGTCTCGGCTTGCTCGAGCATTGCGCGCGAGCTCACGGGCTTCAAGACGTCGTTCCAGTGGAGCCGCGGCAACTGGGCGACCGCCAAATTCACGCCCGACATGAGCTTTGTCAACATCAAGTCGACCGTGCTGCCGTCGGGCCAGTCGCCGACGCTCGCCGATGTGAGCAAGAGTATCGAAGGCCGTGTCCACAACTCGGTGCACAACTTGCTCGGCGCTGACATGACGACGTCGTCTTCGCCCAAGGAGCCCATGTTCTGGTCGCACCACGCGCTCATCGATCTCCTCCACACCATCAACTTTGAGTGCCGCGCCAAGGGACTCCCGAAGAACGACCCCAAGGTCTTTTCGAGCTGCTCAGTGCGCAGCGGCGCTGCCAAGGTCGATGCGAACTCGGTCGTCAACATGCTCGAAGACGGCACGAGCCAGAACGTCGACGAGACGGCGGTCACCAAGCCGTGGTTTGCCGGTGTCCCCAACAAGTACTACGACCTCTCGGACGTGACGCAGCTCGGCGCCTTCAGCTACAACTACGAGATGAGTGGGTTCCTCAAGGACTTGCTCACCAACTGTGACAACGTCGTCCCCGACAACCGCGAAGACGCTGTCATCGTCGACACACCACACGTCCTCACGACCACGTACCGCAAGGACAATGCCGACGAACGTGTCTGGCAGCGCGCCATGATGCAGCTGGGCGCCGCTTCGAACCTCACGGTCTCGGACGCCGAGCTCGAGATGGAAAAGGTGCAGACGCTTTTGTACGAAAACTGCTTTCCCGGCACGATCCAGGATTTCGACCCGGAGTTCAAGAAGCTTATGGGCATGGAGAACATGAAGTCGCACGACCTCATGCTCCTCGAGTCGATCCAGAGCGGCGCCAACCCGATCAAGCTCCCGCTCGACAAGTGGACTGCGATCAACGAGCAGACGTACCACTGCCGCGGTGACGTCAAGGTCCTAGAATAGGTCAACTAATTCGCGTACAATCATAAGAATATACTGTCATGTAAACACCCGACACGAAATTCTTGCGAAGTGACCCTCCTGCCTCGAAACAGAAGTCAGTGAGTGGAGTCGGTGGCGAGTATACGCAGATGTAGTCATAAAGCCCGTCATTTCGTCGTCGAAGTGGAACGAGGCACGTGGTTCGTTCTGCTTCTGGCTCGACCTTTTCAAACGTGCTCGCGTTGAAATCAAATTAGCGAAAACTAACTCAAAGACTTCGCGTACGTAGTGCTATGCCTGAATGCGTGGGAGTTGGCACCAGCACTTGGTCGTTGGGAGTGAGCTGCGCACGGATGGCTCGACCGATCACGTGTACATCGTGCTGTGACCCTCTCTGCCTCCAACAGCCCTGCACTGTATACTGGGGGATGGGCAATCCACATAGAGCGCTCTTGATTGACCGAGCTAAGGGGCGAAGATTACGGTCTTTGGCCCCTCGGACAGCATCCGAAGGACGCACCACGTTAGCAAAATCCCAAAAACATCAACGTCGCTCATATTGGGCACCATGAATTCGCACCAAGCGACCGTCGGCGCCATCCTTTTGCTCTTCTCAGCAAGGCCATGCAACACATGACCTTGTTGCTACTGTAGTATCGTGGTATTTGCCGTTCTCGTGAGCAGACCAATTCAGAATGTAGTGGTTGACTTCACGCATCACACCCCGACAGCATGGCGGTGGCCTCTTCTTTGATGCCATCTTATTGCTGACACACGTGCTCGTTCCCATAGACGTCGAGCCGCAACACTCGCCAGGCAGGTTCGCGGTGCGATGCGCCGCCAGAGGTACAACGGCTTCTTCCAAATGCCAACAGTGAGGCGCACCGTGCGGCTCGATGGACCTCGTGAGCGTCAAAGTCCAAGTGTTGAGGCAGCACGACTGAAATCTTGAGCGCCAAGGCCAAGATGAAGAGGACGACAAGCCGTCGCCGTCCGTCATTGTATCCTCCACTTCGTGCACGCAATGACCTCTTGTGCCTCGAGTCGCACGGCAGCGGCGCGAGTGACGTCCATCCCCCGCCTGCTTTGCGTCGGTACCGCTTGTAGAAAAATACTAGTACGATGAAATGGAACGCCGTGCTGCCCACAGATTGAACAAGTCTCGAGTACAATCGGTCAGTAGCTGTGAACCTACACAAATAGCTGCTGTAGTACGCTCGATACGCCACCACGCTAGCTTCCCGAGCATCGAGGAATATGCGCAGGGCTCGAGACACCCCTCTTGTCTTGCCACGTCATGTATCACGTTGTGTCGCGAGACTGTGAATAGTGTTGTGTGCAACTGCGGGGTTGACCAGATGTGAAGCCTTCTCGGCTAAGCATATTAATGAGTCGATTAGCCGAGATGGCTCAACTACCGTCAGGAAGGATTAATCTGATGTTGAACCATCTCCGCGCCGTTGATTGAGTGGAACAACACTAATTCTTGGTATGAATTCTTCGCGCCGCAACAGACGGTAAAACAGATGTTCAAGGTGATCGGGCCCTACAAGGGACTATAATAGGTCGGTGCAAACTGATACTGTTACTGGTTCGCGCTGTGGTGTACACAGCTCTGGCACAACACCAAGGCGGCGTCCAGGGCCCACGGTTGCGGTTACCAGCACGGGAATACTCTTCCTGCAGGTTTTGCAAATTGGAAGCCTTGTCCGTTTCACAAAACAAGTCATTCATTCTTCATCATCACGTCCGCGGTGTTGTTGAACTGAGTTATATTACATGCAATTACAAAGATATGGTGGACTTCCTAATGCGCCCGTGAGGCTTGGCCGGTGCGTTAGCGAGAAGCGTTAGTGGTCGTGATTCGAGATTGTGCGAGGGACCGGGTAGCGTGCACACCAAGAGTCGTCGCGGAGAGCGGCCAGTGACGCGTCAAAAGATGGCACCACAGCGCGACGAGCCAAGTGCCGGCCACGTCCGCGGTGTTAAAGGCGACGCCCAACGAGGTTTTCAATACATTACATACGTATAAATATATGCGCGCGGGTTGTCTCCAGATCCGGCGCATGATAGACGTTTGCACAGATGGTGCAGGCAACGGCATATGCAATGTACGACTCGGCAAAGATGCTGGCCACGCCATCCTTCATCCCATGAGCGACCTGTACGCTTAAGCTTTGATCACCCGAGCGTGTTGAGGCATAACTTTTGACATGTTGAAAAAACCAACTCGAGACGCAAACAAAGGGTAAACAGTTTCGTTCTCTGAGACCACTGCCGAGACCCAAGCCGAGACCACGTCGTTTGCAGGCCATAGGAGCTGCGACGTACTACACGCGCATGGCGCGTTGCATTACCACCTTCAACGAACATTGCAAAGCTACCATTTCATTGGAGCAGCACGAATCCTCTATCAGCCTCGCCGGATTTGACGCCAACTCGTGGTTGTGATCGCGCCGTACTTGGATATTCTATGGACGACATGACTTGCGTACACTAGAATACAGCAGCTTGACGTCTGGCGCAAGCTTTCAACGGATGTCGCTGCGTCTATTTTGCACCGTGGTCCTGGCTACAACAAGCGACTTTGCTACATCGCTCACTTGACGAAGTTGCTGATCATGCAAACATCGGTGCTTGCCGGTGTCCTGGCGCTTGTGCTCCACGCGATGGCTGCGGTGCCCATGTGCGCGCCAATTGAAGCCAACATTGACTATTGGGGCAATGATATCGGTCGCACGGCGCGCAAATCGGCCGACGACTGCTGCGCCGACTGCAAGGCCACGCCGGCATGCCGCCTCTTCGTCTGGAATGACCACGAGGGCGGTACTTGCTGGCTCAAAAACAAAATGGGTGCCAAGTCGTACTCTCCCGGCGCCAAGGCCTCGGTTATCAACGATATCACCGTACCGAACCAGTGCTCGGCGGTCGAAGAGCATGTCGACTACTGGGGCAACGACGTCGGTCGTACCGCTCGGGCGTCGGCGTCCGACTGCTGCGCCGACTGCGAGGCGACGCCGGGCTGCCGCCTCTTTGTCTGGAACGGTCATGACGGCGGGACGTGCTGGCTCAAGAGCAAGCAAGGCGCCAAGGGCTTCTACTTTGGTGCGGTGTCTGCTACGCGTTTGCCTGTATCGGACTGCAGCATCGTCGAAGATAATGTCGACTACTGGGGCAACGATATCGCACGATCAGCGCGTGCGACGGCCGAAAACTGCTGCGATGACTGCAAGAACACGCCCGGTTGCCAACTCTACGTCTGGAACGCTCACGAAGGCGGTACTTGCTGGCTCAAGAACAAAAAGGGCGCGAAGTCGTTCGCCCCCGGTGCCAAGTCTGCAACGCTCAAGGCGACGATGACCCCGACCCTTTCCCCGACTACTGCTGCCCCGACCACTGCTGCACCGACCACGGCGGCTCCTCCGACTGCAACGCCGACAACTGCGGCCCCGAAGACCGCGGCCTCCGACGACCATGGCCCCGAAGACCACTGCTCCCACCACTGCTGCCCAACCACGGTTGCTCCGACTCACGGCGGCTCCTACGACTGCAACACCGACAACCGCGGCCCCGAAGACAGTCACCCAGGTGTGCGCCCGCACACGCAAGTCGTGGAACGCGTACTCGGAGACAGAGAAGACGACGTACAACAAGGCGATTGAGACGGCCATGGCGAATGGCAACTACGCACTCTTTGCCAAGATCCATGTCAACCAGATGACGTGGTCTGAAGCCCATAACTCGTGTGTCTTTCTCTACTGGCACCGGCGCTTCCTTCTCGGGTTTGAAAACATGCTCCGGTCCCTCGACCCGTCGTTTGGCTGCGTCACGATCCCGTACTTTGACTACGTTCAAGACAGCGTCGCGTTTCGTCAAAACAAGTGCAAGTCTGTCTCGGCTTGTTCGAGCATTGCGCGCGAGCTTGCAAAGCCCCGTAAGTCGCTCCAGTGGGATCGCGACGACTGGACGAAGATCGCATTCACGCCCGACATGAGTCCCATCAGCATCAAGGCGACGGTGCTTCCATCCGACAAGGCAGCGACTCTCGCCGATGTAAGCAGCAGCATCGAAGGCCGCGTGCACAACTCGGTGCACAACATGCTCGGTGGTGACATGAAGACGGCGGCGTCGCCCAAGGAACCCATGTTCTGGTCGCACCACGCGCTCATCGATCTCCTCCACACCATCAACTTTGAGTGCCGCGCCAAGGGACTCCCAAAGAACGACCCCAAGGTCTTTTCGAGCTGCTCGGTGGACCGGCGAGTCGTCGGTCCTAACTCGGTCGTCAACATGCTCGAAGACGGCACGAGCCGGAACGTCGACGAGACGGCGGTCACCAAGCCGTGGTTTGCCGGTGTCCCCAACAAGTACTACGACCTCTCGGACGTGACGCAGCTTGGCGCCTTCAGCTACAACTACGAGATGAGCGGGTTTCTCAAAGACATGCTTACCAACTGCAACAACGTCGTCACCAACAACCGCGAAGACGCCGTCATCGTCGACACGCCGCACGTCCTCACGAGCACGCACCGCCAAGACAACGAAAACGAACGTGTATGGCAGCGCGCTATGATGCAGCTGGGCGCCGCTTCGAACCTCACGGTCTCGGACGCCGAGCTCGAGATGGAAAAGGTGCAGACGCTTTTGTACGAAAACTGCTTTCCCGGCACGATCCAGGATTTCGACCCCAAGTTCAAGAAGCTTATGGGCATGGAGAACATGAAGTCGCACGACCTCATGCTCCTCGAGTCGATCCAGAGCGGCGCCAACCCGATCAAGCTCCCGCTCGACAAGTGGACTGCGATCAACGAGCAGACGTACCACTGCCGCGGTGACGTCAAGGTCTCGCCCTAGTGAGCCTAGCGCGCACTGTAGTCATCGATCACAGTATGATAAAGGACAATTATGGAAGTGCATTTCATTGCTCCATTTCTTTCAATTGTCGTTGATCCAAAGACTAGGGTGGTTGTCCGCCTCAATCAAAGTCCTGACGCCGCCCTGTAGTAATATTGAGATATCGAGATGATGCGTGAAACCATCGGCGAATGTATCAACTTGATAGATACCGCCAGAAAGGTAGCAATAACAATGGACGCTGCGATGAGCGAGAGGCCGGATAGTTTGATGCTGAACTACGGCTTTACGTGCGACCGCAACGCCGTATACAAACGTACTAGTTTACGTTGAGAACCTTCTCTCGTCTCCGCCTTCCACAGCAGCGTGGCGGCACCGGTTCTAACGTCGTACAAACCAGAAATTCCGCATGGGCACTATATAGTTACGCGTCACTTTACAAGCAAAAACGAATTCTTGTTGTTGTTGTCGTCGTCGACTCGTTACTCGCCAACCGTGGACGGACCAGGCTGCTTTTCGCTGTTGTGAATATCCCGCACCTTGCCGTAGAGCTTGGCGCGGCGTAGGATATGGACCGGCTCAATGCACTCGGCAAAATTCTCACGGAACCCTTGCAGCGCTAAGAGCGGGAGAATGCACATGGCGAGCGCCAATGCAATCGTGAGCCAAAACGTGGGCGCGACCGTGAGCCGTGCCCACGCACCATACAAATCGCTCGTCATGCCATCGTAGATCAGCCCCGAGATGACGAAAAAGACGATCGAACCGACATAGCTGAACGTAACCCAGCCCGTCCAGTAGCTACAACACAATAATATAGTCAGTTGCACGACCACGAAAGAACCGAAGTACCATGTCTCGAACGAAATGAGCAAGGTGACAATCAAAATGATGCTAATGTAGGTCGCGACGCCGTCGCAATGCATGTCAATATACGGCACGCCTTGTGCAGCGTCGAGGGCCACGAGGGGAAGCGTCGTGACGACGATTGCGTGGACAACGCCGATGGCGCTGATGAGTACGGTCGTCGGTAGCGAAAAGAGGAGCTAGAAACACCCAACGTGTACTTGGTTGTCACATGTCAAACAACGTACGTTGGAGTTGCCGAGAAAATAGAGCTCAGGGAATTGCAGCGCGAGCGAGTCGGGCAGACGCTTCTCCATGATGGCGCGGACGACGACGGGCGCGGCTGTGTAGAGCATGTTGAACGCTTGAATGTACAGCCCGCTGTAATACGTCTACACACACACGAGATGTTGCGTGCGAATAGACATTGAATAACCACGCACCGTGCCCGAGAAGAGCGAGTACATGCCGTAAATGAACTGCGGCGCCGTAAACAAAATGTTCTTGTAGAAGAAATAGTTGATGCACTGCGTCACGCGAAAGTATGACAGTCGTCCTATGCATATTGAACCATACATGTAAAAAATGCCAACAAAATCGCAAGCAAACTCCGCACCATGATAGAGCAACAAGCGATCAAGGTGGCGAAATTGCTGAATCGCAAAGTCGGCGCTGCGGACGGCTTGGTGGCCTTCCTGGCCCGAGACACCAACGCCGACATGGGCCGCGCGGATCATCGACACGTCGTTGGCCCCGTCGCCACTAGAGTGTTTTTTCCC
This sequence comes from Saprolegnia parasitica CBS 223.65, assembly GCF_000151545.1. Classification (NCBI taxonomy): domain Eukaryota; phylum Oomycota; class Saprolegniomycetes; order Saprolegniales; family Saprolegniaceae; genus Saprolegnia; species Saprolegnia parasitica. The sequence continues at coordinate 23,868 of NW_012156553.1, read as the reverse complement.
GATGAGACTCGACGGACCATTCGAAAATAGATAACAAAATTCTCATACACTGCCATGGTCACGCCGGGCACGCTCTCCTTCACGAGCTCGACGACAAGTGCTTTTTGTAGCGGCGACATGCGGCAGACAACAACCGCAGCGCACTCGAGCGTGAATTGTAAAAAGTGCAGTCGGTTGGCGGGCATGAGCGCAAACGAAAGCGAGAAGCCGTCAATGATGAGCGCGTAGCGTGGCGCCTACGCCAATCGTTTCTTGAATAGGACGACGCCAATATCCCAGGCTACCGTAGCGGTCATGGGGCGTGTCTGCAGCTGCGCTAAGTTCTTGGCCAGCTCGGCGACGGTCGAGCCTTGGAGCACAACTTCAACCATGTCCTTGGCAATGACGCGGCACGACCGGCCAATCTCCACGGCGGTCTCAACCTTGTCGCCGGTCAAGACCCAAATCTACCCGTGCGTAGTGTCCACTATCAATTTTTCAAGGCGACGCGTACCTTGATGCCGGCGCGAAGGAGGCGTGTGACGGTCTCAGGCACGCCATCTTGCAGTTTGTCCTCGATCGCTGTTCCAAACACGATAGCTGACAAGCTGTGCATTGTAAAAAAATGTACAGACCTGTCGACGCCACGTAGGTCATTTTTTGCTCGATTTCGCACACGAGTGCGTCCATGCTTGCCTCGCGGCCTTGCATGAGCAGCTCGGCGGCTTGATAGCGCGTCTTCCACGCGTTGTACTCGGCGTCCGTCTAAGCATACAGTCGCACCCGTTCCTCTTGATACAACAAACATTGCGCTTACCAGCACGCGTTTCGCAAAGCACAGAGTGCGAAGGCCTTCGAGAGCAAACTGCTTGAGGTGGTCCATGATGCACGCTTTGGACTGCGGCCCAAAATCGCTGCAGAGATCCAGAATGGTGCAGTCGGCGCCTACAGTACCGGGCATGGGACGCGTCGCATCCTCGTTTTCGTCGTTGCGAAAACTACCTTTGCAGAGCAGCTCGATCGTGCCGTTGGCACTCCGGAGAATGACCGACATGCGTTTGCGCGTGCTGTTGAACGCCAGCACGTGGAGGACCTCGAACGACGACGTAACCTGTCCGGACCCCGACTTTTCCCGGACCGAGGTCAGAAGCATCTACCCAATTCCATCCATAAGACTGTGAGTACAAGCAAAAGAGAGATTTGGTCTACCGTGTGGTTGTTGCGGCCCGTAAATGCCATACCGAGCTCCCGTGCCGCACGCACCAAGGCGCCCTCGTCGGGCGAGTCGGCCATGTACTGTATTCCGAACGCACCATCGTCGTTGGGGATCTTCTCGCAGAGGACGGTGTGGCAGAGTGCCATGGCTTGGATAAACGTGGCTTCGGGAGTCCCGGGACGCTCACCCGCTTCCTGGAGCTCGTAGAGCGACCAGACCTTTGCTTGGTGACTTTGAACGGGCGCGTTGACGATGCTGGACGTCGACAAGTGCTGGAGCGTCGTTTCACTCATTGTCGTTGTTGTTGTCGTCGGCAGCTCGAGCTCCTTTCCGCTTGAGGGGGCAGGGGGCGGCGAGAATATCGAGTAGATGCGACCCGCGACGCTGCATTTTCGAAACTCCATGCGGTTCTCCGTGAGCGTGCCCGTCTTGTCCGAGAAGAGGTAATTGACTTGCCCGAGTTCTTCCATGAGGGCGGGCGTGTTGGCGCTGGCGCCGTCGCCCTAAACGAAAAACAAAAACATGATTAAAATGCCGATGCGAACTCGATCCTTACGTTGGGCAGCTTCATGTGGAGGTCCCAGACGACAAACTTGGCATGCAGCGCCTTGACAATCTCGACGCTACACTCGAAATGACCGCAACGTCGCAGTGGTATCGTTCAACCTCACGACGAGCGAGCTTGGAATGAACGTGTTGAGAAGCACCACAAAACTCAGAAACGTGAGCACGCCTGCGACGAGGTCGCTCTCGGCTTCGTCGTTCCCTGTGACGAAGAGGGCTTCAAACGCCGTCTCGGACGTCCACAGGTTGTGGTAGATGGCCCCCGCGACGCACAAGGCGACTTGGAAGATGAAGATGAACACGACGATTTGGTTCATGATGCTGTCGACATGACTCAGTTTGTGGTGCGGTCGCTTGGCGTTGAGCATCATTTTGGTCTCGGCGCCTAATAGATCCAAGTTGGATGTTGTGCCAAAGTATGAAAAAGAACAATGAAAATGGGAGCTACCCGTGTAGACGATGCAGAGCAAGATTGACTTGGTGTTGCGCAGCGTCGAGCCGCGCGGGACAAGCTGCTGCTCGTCCAACGCATAGACATTCGACTCGATCGCGAGCGTGCCCGTAAACTTGTACAAGTCGACATTCGGGGACTCGCACTTTACTTGAAAGGCTGGTATCGGCGACTGGATCGAGAAGCCCATCGTCGCCGGTAGTGCAATGCGCGTCTTGAGGTTGGCCTCGCCATCAAGGTTGCTCGTATCAATGAGGCAGGCGCCTATACCCATGGCACTTGTCCGTCACCAACGGTCATTAAGGCACAATACCATTTTCCTCGGACGTCGCCAGCAAGAGACCGTCGGCCGGAAACGACTCCTTGTCGTGAATCTCGACCATGTCGCCGACCTACGTATTCATTACGATGTCGTGTTCTCACGGCAGCATCGACTTGAAAAAATGAGGCGTACACAAATGTCCTGCCACGTCACCGACAAGAGCTGGCCTTTCCGCAGCACTTGAATCGGTGTCGTGTTGGTCTTCTCATCGAGTACGTGGCGGTTCTACATGCGCGGAGGCCAATGGAAGCAATCGCAATGGAGCGTCATGTACGTGGTCTTCGATCGCCTCGCGCAGGAGAACGATGCCGACGACGAGGACGAGCGGCGTCACGGCCGTCATGGGACCGACCGGCGAGATCGTCGACCACGACTGCAGCACGGCAATGATTAAAAAGTAAAAGTTGGTCGACTAGCCCACGCCATGTAGATAGGGAAAGAAGGGAGAGAAGACGTACGAGGCGAAACGCGAGGTACAAGGCGACGGGGAGGAAGTTGAGCAGCGTGTACTTGGACGTCCGCATCTGGTTGGAGGCAAAGTTGCCCGGCGCCGCGGGGTCCACGACACGGAGGTCCATTGCAGAGTGCCGCGCTGCAGTTTCACAAGAGCCAAGAATGGCGGCGGCCTGTCTACCGGTTTCAAACCGCGACAAAGCACGGTTGCGACAACCGGTTGAGAGAAACCGAATTGCTTTTTGCCAACTTGATAGCTTACGGTTGCAGGTCTGCACGCCGTCATTGCCGCATCCGCACGGACACCAACTTGTACACCCGCAGGTCGTTGCAGTCCCTTGTGTTGCTGAGTCACTACGGAACGGCTTGCTGGGTTGCTGCGCGTCGACGGTCGGTCCGTGCTAACAATCCTGGATAGCCCTTTCTTGCGTCCCGAAACGGCCATCTTGACGCAGCTCAGCGCACTCTCCTCATCGCGCAAGGCAGCGGTTGAGGAGAATAAGAAGGAAAGGCCTCCAATGCAGTACGTAGACGACCTTGCTCTATGGAAGAATTGCGCCGTTCCTCCTGTCGAGATGACGGTCGTGGCAGGGTGTGGCTCATGGTATGGTACGCTTCAGTGCCATCGTAAACGGCGGTGGCACGACGAAGAGATAATACATATATAGAGAGTCGGGATTATTAAAATAAGATCTTGTACGGGGCACGCCTTTCCTTTGGGGCGGGTGGAGGGGAGCGGTGCTTACCGCGGGAGGCGTCGGCGCGCGACAGACCCTTGTCGCGTCGACACGTCATGCTTGACGATCGAAAGCGCTGTACGAGCGGGCTTTAGCGCACCGCAGGGCGGGCTAATATGGTGCGCCGCCGCGTCTGCCCCGCCGTCCGTTGACTGGAACGTCCGAGGTTTCATTCTACACGGTAGAACAGGCGTTTAGCCCGGCGACGGCGAAGGAGGTGCGGAAGGGACGGACGGTGTTGACGGGAGGCTCTCCGTCGCTGGTGTCGCTGGCCTCGGTGACGGCGGCGGAAGGTCCGCGGCCGGCGATCGTGGCGGCGTGCTTGGCATCGAGCTCGGTGACACAGGGCTTTTGCTCCGTTGCGGCGTCGCTGGTGGGCTGGCGGTTGCGGCATCTGAGACCGTACGTTGGCTATCGCTCTCTTGCGCGTCGGCAGCGGCAGCGGCGGCGAGCTCGTCGTCGAGGGACCGGACGACGGCGCGCTCGTCACTGGCAGCGTCGTCTTCGTCGTCCTGGGGCACGAGCGCGAGCCGCGGAATCTTGCGCACGGTCCGCCGCTTGCTCTTGCGCGGCGCGCCGGGGCACTCGATCTCTTTGCGCACGCGCGGAGGGCTGGCCTCGCCTGAGCTGTACCCGTCGGCCTTGCGCTTCATCGGAACACTTGCAGCTGAGCGGTGAAACAGCCGCTTTTCACACGCGTGTGTTCGAATTCTCGCGTGTGGGATTCGAATTTTTCGGAGCTTCTGCTTTAAAATGCATATTGTATGCTCGACGTATATACAAACAACAACGCCAACTGTCATATCTCTATTTTGCATACTTAAATCATATCCACATATATGCATATATACCTCTCACATCAAGCGTTTCAAATGTCGCAATTGCAATAGGCCTCTTTAAATTGCATATTTGTATAGTATACACAAAACTTGTATTCAGTACAGACGCAATGGTCCCTTTTACCTACATTGCGCCACCAACACTCTGTGATATCTTGAAGCGGCGCACGCGACCATGGACACGGGCGATGTACGTGGCAGGCTCGACGATAGCACATGCCAATGCACCTGTAGAGCGAGTTCAGCGTCGACGACGTCCTGCCCATCTCCAAGAACGTACGCTGAATCGTCGTATGGGCTGACAGCCTGCATCACGCGTGGCGTAGGCGATTGAGACGACCCTCAAGGACACCGTGTACAACCGCAAAAAGGTCAACGACTGGACCAACTCGCTCGTTGCGCTCGTGCTCAATGGCCTCCAGAACCTCAACAAGCCGTTCAAATACGCGGGTAGCCCCACGCTTTGTCACGACGTCCCACGTTGGGCTGGTATGTCTAGTCACGTGCCTCATCATGCAGAAAACGGGCGCGGGCGTCGCGACGGCCGCCGCTTGCTACTGGGACACGGTCCTCGACGGTACGTCTACCAACCCCAGTTTGCGTGCGACAGGTCCTTAGGCTACTGCACGGTGCTGTGGGAAAACAGCACAATTCAGTGTGTCGTGACGGTGTACGGCGCCGGCATTTCGCCGTCGGTGAGCAAGCACGGCGAGCACTAGGCTGCCGCGATCGAACTGTAGATAGGTCCGCCACACCACCTCGTGGTACGCGACGCGATTCCAACAAAGAAAAGATGTCAAATGGAAAAAAGAAAAAATAGCAAAAAAATGCCCTTTCCCAAAATTGAAGTCACGATCATGTGAGCTTGGCCAAGAGACCGAGGCACGTGTGCGCCAGCTCGACAATCTCGGGCGAGATGGCTGCAAATTTGCGCGCAACGTTTTCAATCGGCGACGAGAGTAGCAAGAGCTGCTGTTCGTACATGGCTTGCTTGCCCGAGGCCTCAACGTCCGGCGTCTCCATCGTACGCACATACTCGAGGCACGACTGGACCGCAAAGAGGTGACGATGGACAAGCTCCGGCGCGTCACACTCGATCAAAATCGGCGCAAAGGTCTCAATCGCCTTTTGCTCCAAGAGCACGGCGCACACCTACGTATTTAGAGTCGGCTCAGCAGTTTGCCATGGTATTCTCAGACAACGTACGACAGGATACTGGCTGACCATGGCGATTGCACCCGACGCGGCACGGGCCGTCGCCATGTCTTCGTCGGCTTCCTCGAGCGAAGCAAACGCGAGCCAGAGGCGGACCTTCTCGGGCTGGCAAAAGATCTTTTCGAGTACTTCGTCCGACGGAAGGAGGTTTGTGAGGCACTCGGTGGCCGCACGGCGCACCATCGTGTGGTCCGAGAACTGCAGGTACTGGATCGTCGTCAAGCCATTGTTGGAGAGAATGCTACAACATAACGATGACAATATTGCAAGAAGACAACTATGTACCGGGCCTTGGTTTCGTCCGAGACACTCGCCACATTCGTGAGCGCCATGAGGGCTTCAAACTGCATGAGATTCGACTCGGCCTTGAGCAGCTCCATGAGCGGATAGATGGACGACAGCAGCTGCGACGCCGGGATCAAGTGCGGGTTGGTCGTGATGAGGATCTTGGCCACCGCGTGCCGGGCGTGGGGCGTCGAAAGCGACAGCATGGCCGAGAAGAGACCGCCTTGCACGAGCTTGCCCCGGCCCTCGACGTACTCGGTCGCATGGAGCACACTAATGTCATCGCAAAAAATTGTCGCATGTCCAAAAATTCGCTTCGCAGCATCGGTCGTGTACCTCTGCGTGGCTTGGTCGAGGATCGCGGGCGACCCCTTGCACTTGAGCAGCTGCAAGAGCGTCAAAATGCTCTGGGGATGATCCAGCACGGCAGCGATGCGCTTGGTCACTTGCTCCACCGAGTCCCCGTCGTCGAGCTCGGATTTTTGCTTGAGGGCCTTCTGAAGCTCTTCGTACTGCTCGGGCGTGAGCTCCGAGTTTTGCATCTTCTGGCGCTTGAGGTGCGACTCGGACGTGAGCAAGTGGAAGAGAATGTACGAAATGCCGTAGAGCAGGTTCGATGGCGTCGACGTGGCCGAGATGTCGGTCAGAAGCGGCTCCAGCGCCTTGGGCCGGCGCACCTAGGGATCAATATTCTTGCATAAGACTCGACGCGTCGGTGGCGTCGTACGAGGGCGTCCTTGACCGGTGTAAACGTAATGAGGTACGAAAGCGCTTCGACCGCGCGCTCCCGCGCCGTGGACCCGACGACCGACGCAGTCACCGGCGCCTATACGATGCAAATTCACGACCCCTATCCCTAACGTGAAGAAAGCGTACGCTGTGCACGGACTCGAGGAGCGAGAGCACTTGGTGGGTCATAATGTCGCCGACGGGCGTCGCCGGATCGAACGTCTTGTCGACGAGGCTCATCTTGACGACCGCCGCGAGCGCAGCGGACTGCAGCTTGAGTTGGTGCGGCTCCATCGAGCACTGGAGCAATTTTCTGTCCATTTTTTTCAATTGAATGTTGCCACGAAAGCACGTTGTTGACGTACCCAAGCTCCATGCGCAGTTCGATCGGGATCGCTGCCATGCCGGCTTCCGAGCCTAATGTACATGTCAATGTCGAGACATGCCAAGTGCGAATCAAGGTACCAGCAATGTAAGCGACGAGGTCCATTACGAGCTCTTGGTACTTGAGGCCGTGCGCAACGGACTTTTGACGCAGGAGGACGTCGCTGAGCTGCTTGAGGAACGCCGGATGCGACTGCATCATGTGCGCGCCGAGCTTGGCGTTGGCGAGAAAGACACCCGCGAGCAGGACGCAGCCAGGCGCCGCGTCTTCCATGCTCGACGCACCGACGACCGGGTCGACGCAGAACTCGCGGACTAGCCGCTCCATCTCCGACTCGGAGAAGAGCGCGAGCAGCTGCGAAAACACCATCGATATCGACGACGCGACGCGGTCCTTCAAGAGATTCCTATCAAAATGCGATCAAAATGCGATCCAAATGCGATCAAAATGCGATCCAAATGCGATCACAATGCGATCACAATGCGATGCCATGGGACGTACACTTGGGAGAGGAGGAGCGAGAAGACACCCATTTCTTCCATCCAAAGCGCCATCGCCGCGCCGTTGGATTTGACCTGGAGCACGTGCTTGAGGAGCACGTCGAGCGTGGCCTGCTGCAGCACTTCGTGCGACGTCCGGAGGCCCTGGAACGTCGCATCGAGGAGCTGCCGCACCGGCGCATGGGCCGCCTGGATGTCGTTCGAGATGGTCACGAGGTGCGCCGCGAGCACACCGGTGAGCGACACGACGGCTGCGATCAGACCGACCGTGGCGTCGTCTACGTCCGCGGGCACCGGCATCGGGACTAAGGCCGCGAGAAGGGTCGCGTCGATCGCTGCATACACTGCCGCAGCGTGCTGCTTGGCCATGTGTGTCAATATGCGCAGGCAACGCGCCTGCACTAGACGGTCCTTGGCATCCAGGACGCATGTTTGCCAGAGCGTGCGCTCGCCGCCGAGGTCGAGGACGTCGCGGTAAATGGCCGGCGCGTTCTCGGGCGACTGATGCTCGAGGAACGCCAGCGCGTCGTGGGACGGGAGCGCCTTGAGGGCTTTCCCGACGCCAGACGCGTCTTTTCTCGCCTTCTCTTGCAGCGCCCGCAGGAGGGCCTGGGCGGGCTTGTTGCTCGGCGAGAGCTGCAGCACGGCCTTGAGGTCGCGCGCACTGGCCGCGAGCTGGTCCGTCTCCATGTACGCCTGCGCGCGGCGAAAGAGGAGCTTCTCCATGATGGCATCTGGCACGCGCGAGGCTTGGGCCTTGGCGAGCGCGTCGTCGACGGAGCCGATCGCGGCCGCGAAGTCGCGCAGCTTCAGATGGCAGAGCGCCATGTTGCTCAGCAAGGTGCACTGCATCTCGGTCGGGACATTGGCGCAGGCCAGCGCGTCATTGTAGCTGCCAATGGCCTCGGCGAACGAGCCGGCCTGGAAGAGCGCGGTCGCGCGGTCTTTGTGGGCGTCCATCGTTGAAATGACTGCGTCCGGATACCTCGCGAGCTAAACGACCACAACTGTCTTTTTCCGGAAACATCCTATACAAACCACAAGTGCCATGGCGACGAAGTGGGTCCAATTCCGTATATTGAGGCGAATATGATAATATTGCCTGTGGGACTTGGCCGTGGGCGAAATCGGCGCCAACTCGCCGTCCATCCACAACGAAGGAGCACGCTGCTTGCAACATGGCACTGCGTTGGTAGTCATCGAGGCTGCTACATGCAGGACTCTCGACGAAGCCAGCCACGTTGCATCCAGCTCTATCGCCCCCGAGACCGGGCAGTCGAAGGCCCGCTGCGCCGACCGCAGTTTCCGCCCATCTCTGCGGCCTGTGGCGACGCTAGCATCGCCTCATCAATGCTCATCAGAGGCTCGTTGTCCACACATCCGACACACGGATGTGCTTACCTGTAGGTTAGCGTGTGCCAGTGGGTTTTGCGTCTGCTTCCGGTGCCCAGCTCCCAGGCTGGAAGGTATTGCAAGCAGAAGCTGGTGGACTATCGATCGAGGTCTTTGGTGGCAATAAGGCCAAGTCACATTCAAGGTACAGCGTGTTGCACAAGACATCCGTTTATCATCATCGTTGGCTGATCGGAGCGTGCGTGCGTCTCATCTTCGTCCTCTGCTTCTTACTGCTTGGCGTCCAACGAAGCCGCGCCGGAAATAATTTCGATGAGCTCGGTCGTAATGCGCGACTGGCGGGCCTTGTTGTACACGAGGCGGAGGCTCGAGATCAAGTCGGACGCGTTGCTCGACGCGTTCTCCATGGCCGTCATGCGCGACGACTCCTCCGACGTGTTGGACTCGAGCATGCCGTGGAAGATGGCGGTCGCGAGCTGGAACTCCTTGAGGTCGAGGAGGACTTCCTCCTTGTTGTCCGGCTCGAGCTCATAGTCGGCGTACGTCTCGGGGTCCGTGTTGATCGTGCGGATCGACTGCTGGTACAGAATCGCCGACTGGAACTTGTTGAAGATCACGTGGAGCTTCTCGTCCGCCGGGGTCATCGAGAGCACGACCTCGGCGAGCGCCGACGCCTTGGCAAAGTTGGTCGGGTTGATCCACGTCTCCGTGGCGTTACCAATGATGTACTTGCCGTGCGTGCGGCGAAGCTGGCCGCGGCCCTTGTCACCAATCGTGAAGATGCTCGAGTTCTCCGTCACGTCGTTGATCTGGAGGCGCATGGCCTTGGCAATGTACGAGTTGCAACCGCCGCAGAGACCACGGTCGGACGTGATGGGCACAAACGTGTTGTGGCCTTCCTTGAGCTCCTCGGCGGGCACGTAGCCATCCTTCTCGTAGATGCGAAGCTTCGAGTTGGTGTTTTCCAACCACGTCTACACCACAAGCGCATGAGACGGCCAGGTCGCTGTATGGGCGCACGTACGGCGAACGGGCGGCCGTCGTTCATGCGACGCTCGGCACCACGCATCTTGGCGGCCGACACCATCTTCATCGACTTGGTGATCTTGGCGATGTTGGACGTGGCGTTGATACGCATGAGAACTACGCATCGCCATGAGCCACCTGCATCGCGCTCGCTGCATTGCACATACTCTGCTTCTCCGTGGCCATGCCACGGGCGCCAGCGACCCTACAGAAGCGAGGCCATCATGAGCGTCTACCTCGCGTATCTCGATGGAGCGTACTTGATCGCGGCAACGTTGCGGGACACCAAGGACATGTTCGTCGGTACCAGTGATGAAAAACTCAAGTGCCAGCCACCAAGTCAGTTAGCAGCCTCATTTTCCATTGACCAATCAGAAGCCTCGGTGCACGCGATTGCACGCATCTGATTGGACAAAATGCAGAAATTCCAGCGCCCACCTGCAGTCATTCCGTACATGAACGTACATCCCGTACATTCCGTGGCCACGTATACGAACATTTGGCGCCGACGCTTCAGTGTCAGCGATCCTCGGCATGGACCCCGTTGCTGTAGCATTTACTATTATATACTACCATGTCGTTCTGTCCTTGGAAATAAGAAAATAGAGTCGAGACGCGCCGTTCCTACAGGATTCGCAAGGGCGGGCGATCGCTATCGGATGACATGGGCCAGGCGATGGACCATAGCCGAATAGGGTTGATAGCGTGCCATAGCAATACATGGTCAATGCTTCTTCGTACGCTTCGTCCTCAGACCTTGCGGGGAGCTTACGGTATGCAAGGAGTCGATGAGCTGCTCGTATCCTCGCTACAGCGACGTGGGTGATGACGGCAACAAGAAAGGACGAGCAGTCCGCAGCCATCCGGAAACATCGCGGTATCCGGATATTTGGTCAAATGGAACGACGGGGTCGGCAACATGGTGATGCGCGATATGTGGCCGCTACGATAGCAGCCTGTAGCAGCCAAGCCATGGGCATGAAACAGCAAGCTGTCGCCCGCGTCGTCCTGGTACTGGCGATGACCACGCACGCGGCCATGGCGCCGAAGCCTGCCGATGTACGGTCGTTTCATTGCTTGTACGATGTACGATCAATGTATGTACTTGTGTGATTCCGGATAAATCCGGATTGGTCCGGATACCACGATCGGTTTCAACGCGATCTTCAGTGCGAAGATCGATGGGCAACGCGCAGGCGCAGGTCGGGCGGACAGGAACCGTCGGCCGCCACGAGGTCGAGGTCGTCAAGTACCTCGGCGAAGGCGGGTCTTCCTTCATCTTCCTCGTCAAGGACGCGCGGTCGGGCCAGCCCTATGTGCTCAAGCGCGTCGTCGCCAACGACGGGGTAGGCTGCGTGGACGCGACGAGGGCTCATGCGTGGTAGCCGTCCATGGAGCTCATCAAGAGCGAGATTGCGCTCCAGCAGCGCTTCAAGCATGCAACGGTTGTCGAGTTTGTCGACTACGCCGAGCGCAAGGAGCGCCATGAGACCGAAGTGTACATCCTCATGGAGTACTGCCCCGGCGGCCATTTGTACGAGAACATGCGCAAGATGGGCGAGAAGCGCTTTAGCCAACACGAGCTGCTCACGACGTTCAAGTCGCTTTGCGTGTACGCCGCCTCCTCAATATGCATGGTGCTGGACCATTATGGGCGTAGGCCACTACGACTGCTGCACCACCACGACCCGCCCGTCGCGCACCGCGATATCAAGCTGGAAAACTACCTGCTTGCAAAAAACAACACGTACAAGCTCTGCGACTTTGGCTCGTGCGTCGAGGGGCCGCGCACACTCGAGACCAAGGTACTCCCTCATGCATCGTCCTAGGAGTCGTCAATCCTCCATCGGTCTAGGCCGACCGCAACGCCGAGATCGACATGGTCGAGAAGCGTACGACCGCCATGTACCGGTCGCCCGAGCTCGCCGACATTGAAGGCACGGCCATGTTTGGCGCCGCGCGTCTCACCGAAGCCGTCGATATTTGGGTCGAACAACTTGATACAAAGGCAATCTCTCAACATATCTGTAGGCGCTCGGCTGCGTCCTCTTCAACATGGCGTTCTTCAAGCCGCCGTTCCCGCCCGAGGGCCTTCGCACGTCCAAGTACACGGTGCCGCCCAACTCGTACTCGAAAGACTTGCCCGTGCTCCTGAAGCGCATGCTGGCCGAGGACGTTGACGAGCGTGCGACGATCGACGACGTCATTGCGTGCGTCGACGCGATGCTCGCCGACAAGCCGCTGCCCAAGCAAGGGTCCGCGCCGCCGCCTGCGGTCGCCAAACCGGCGCCAGCGACCGCCAAACCGGCGCCAGCGACCGCCAAACCGCCGTCACGGACGTCGTCGGGCACACAAGAGGGCGTCAAGCCCAAGCCAACGCTCGCAGTCGACTTGATGAGCGCGCCGCCAAGTGGGTTTGCCGACTTTGC
>NW_012156553.1:0-11285 GCF_000151545.1 Saprolegnia parasitica CBS 223.65 | reverse complement strand
AAGGTCGTCGATACCTTTGGCTTTATCGTGAGTCCAACCAACGCAGCGCTGCCGGAGAAGCATACGCAGGCCCGTGATGCTTTTAGCGCGTTTGAAGAGGTCGACAAGCCGCCGGCGATGCCGTGGGCGGCACATGGGAACGGCAACCCCATGTCGCCCATGGGCATGCACAACTTGCAATCGCCCACTGCAAACTACAGCTACAACCAGCCGCCGCCCGCAGGCTACCACCAGCCGCCGCCAGCGGGCTACGGTCAAGCGCCGCAGATGGGCTATGGCCAACCACCTCAAGCAGGTTATGGCCAGCCACCTCAAACAGGCTATGGCCAGCCACCTCCCATGGGGTATGGCCAGCCGCTCTCACCCAGTGGTATGGCGTATCCGCAACAAGGCATGCAACAACAAGGCATGCAGCCCCAAGGCCAAGGCAACCCGAACTGGAAGGCGTCGTACGAGTTCAAGTTTTAACACGCGACATAAGACACGATGGTGTCAAGTGTGCACGTCTTAGAGCTCGTCGTGGCCAGCGGGACGTGGGACGTCGGCGCACGCCAAAGGCGTCTTGAGCTTGGCCGTGTAAACACACGTCGACGGCTCTTCAATGTTGTAGAGCTCTTCGGTCTCGTCGCACTCCATCGCGACGGTGAACGACCGCGAGGGACCGTTCCAGCACGAGGCGCCTCCCGTAAACTTGAGTTCGTGCGATGCAGCGTCGATCGTCTCCATGGTGCTACACAAGAGAGCTAGTGCAGCAACGGTCTTGTCGAGAGAGAGAGTACCCTAGCGACGTGCTGTCTTGGGTTGCGCCGGCGAAGAAGCACATCTTGTACGTATACTGCCCCGACGTCGTCGAAATGCACGTGTCCTTGACCGCGAGAAAGACGTCGTCGGCGCCGTAGCTCTTGTCCAGCATCGTCTGCGCGCTCGAGAGGTCATATGCGGCGTTAGTGAGCTTCCTCTGGGCCTCGGTCAAGGCATCCCGTGCCTCCTTGGCTTCTATGACCTCCTTGCGCATGAGTCCATCTTGTACAAGGTGCGTGGTGTCATGTACCAGGTCGCTCGGTCGCTTCATCACTCGACACGGACTCGAACAGCGTCGTGATGGGCCGGTCGGCGGCGTCGGGAGCGGGAGTGCTTCAAGCTCGGGCGGCACCTCGTCGGCCGTCGACGCGTCGCGGAGCTTGCGGCGCTCGTCGTTGGCCGAGTCGATACGCTCGACCTCGGCACGATGGGCCTCGTCGTCCTTGATGTACTGTGCTTCGAGCGTCTCGATCCGAGACGACGACGGTGCACCCGCGGCCCGGAGCGCCGTCAATACCTCGTCCTTGGCGTACAGCTTGAGCGAGAGGTCGATGATGACAGACGAGAGTTGCTCGGTTGTCAGGTCGTAGAGACCTAATGTCGCGGCGACATTCCGACGCGAGCGCTCGGACGCGTGACGGCGCTCCTGGACTTCAAGCGCTTCTTCGGCGGCCTTGACTTTGGTGGCGGCCGCGACCTCAGCCTCGAGCTCTCGCTTGGTCGCCTCCAAGTCGGTGCGCTTGCGGTAGTGCTCCTCTTTCGCCTGCTTGGCCTTGGCCACCAAGAGCTGGCGCGCGGCGCGACCGCCAGCCTCGGCGGCATGCTTGGTCGCCATCTTTTGGTCGTACGCGGTTTTGAGGGTCGCACACGTGTTGCTGCATGACGCGGGCGCAGCGTACTCGTCGCTGCCATCGCAGCAATCTATGGCCACGGTGTGCAAGAGGGTTCTATCGCAGGACAGGCGCACCGCAAATGCCATCGTTGACGCGCGAGGTCGGGATGTCGGACGCAAAGTAGCCGTGGTTCAAGCAGTGGAAGAGAACGCCCGTGTGCGAGCACGCAGAGGTGCCAGGCTCGTCGCTGCCGTCGGCGCAGTCGCAAAAGTCGTCGTTGACGCTTGAGATCGGCAACGACTTGAGCCCGTCGTCGCAAGTCAGCTGCAGCATACACGTGGCAGACGTGAGGACGCGACCTTGGATTCGCATGCAAACGTCGGCGGACGTACCGTGGAGGCAGCCGCAACCTTGGTACGCAGCTCTTGCGTCAGTCCATGCAGGTTGGAAGGGGCAGCGCTCGTTGCGAGCGCGAGGACGGCGAGGACGGCCAGTCGGAGCATTGCTGTCCGCAAGATCGAGGTGCAAATGTTTTTATTCGACCGACGTCACGGATTTCTTTGTCTTGAATCTATTGTGGTACAAAACACACGGTATTATTTTAAAACGATACGAAATAGAATTCCATACATTTTTTCACGATGGCCCAAAGTCGCTAAAAACACGCCATTTTACGAAGTTGACCTTGTGTATCTGTCGGGCCTTAGCCGCAAGAGCCTCCACCGCGCAGTACACGCGTGGCTTTGCACGTGTTTAATAGCTTGCAGGATGGCTGCAGTTGCTATTGTGGACCAAGCGTCGTAGCGGCAGGTCAGGTGACCGCCATAAAGTGGCGTGCGAATAGACTGCAGCGCGCTTCCGGTTATCCGGATCGAAAGTCGTCAATCTCAACAAACCACAAGCATGATCCGAGCCAAGGTCCTGCCCGAGGTGCTCCGCCAAGGCCTCGGCGATGGCGTCGCCGCCATCCTCCTCATGACGGTCGACGGCGCGCTCCTCGGTTCTGTCGGCGCCATGAGCCCCTCGTCGACGCCGTCGCATGCGTCGGGCGTCGAGCCGGCTGTCGACGTCAAGGTCGTCGGCGCGATTGCGGCCAACGTATGGGCCGAGTACGACCACTCGGCCAAGGAAATCTTCCCGACCGAGGATCTTCGCGTGCTCTTCCTCGAGTTCCAGAAGGACAAGTGCTTGGCGGTGACCTCGGCCAGCGCCGGGTACCTCCTCTGCGCCTACTCGGACGGGAAGGCGCCCATGGGCCTCCTCAAGAAGAAGCTCGAGACGCTGCAGCCGTACCTGAAAGAAGCCTTGGAGAAGATCCAAGTCTAAGCCGCCGCTCAATACATACTACGTTTACCAGCCTTCTTCATGCAGCCCAAGACAGGTTGCTTGAGCTTCGTATTTGGTGTCACCTTGCCGGGGCTTCCTGTACTGCAACCATCGGTTGCTACTTTAAGTGGCCTTGCGATGACGTCGTACGAAGCATCGCGATGCCTGCAGTCTCTTCGGAGATGCCTGCAGTCTCTTCAGTGCTCGAACTCGACAGGTCGTCCGCCGATCGCTTGTATCCGCATCGGCTTGCAAAGGGTGAGAAGGAGACGGGTATGCGAACTCGCCTTTTGCCGCATTGCATCGTAATCTGGTTTTGGAGTACCGAAAGACCACCCAGATCTTACCAGATCTGGGTGGTCTTTCAGTACTCCCACAGGCATCGGCTCCAGGTTTTCACATTTCGGCGACGTCCCTGCCGCCTCGGCCCTTGCATACTGCTCTTGTCGCCTCGTGGTGGCTATTTTTTACCCTGTGTCGACCTGGCTAACATTTCCAAGCCTAGTGCACTGCTACGACAACAATTAATACGAGCATAAATAGAACCTAAATGAAGGCGATTACGAAGTCTGCAAGACGTGGACGAGCGACTGCAAGCGCACGCGGTGGCTTCTCGGGTCTTCGAGGCTTGCAATGACGTCGTCGACCTTGAATGGCGCGATTGCGTCTCCTTCTTGGTGGGCGTGGTCCACGAGCTCATGCACAAAGTGCTTGACGTCGTCGAGCTCCATTTCGCCCGTCCCGTCGTCGTAATAGATGTCGGCCAAGTACGCGTAGAGGAGACTGCTTTGGTCGACCGCGTTCCAATGGACCTTGACGTGCATCGGACTCGAACCGGCGGTGGTGGTCATTGACAAAATGGCAAAATGGAAAATGGCAAAATGACGTATCCAACGGCAACGGCAACCTGGCGGCTCGATCGTGATTGGCTACCGCGGCGGCCAATCGAATGCGCGCCGATCGATCTACCGAATACGATATCCGCATGGCGACGCAATCGCCACGTTGTCGCAGTCCGAGCTCGTGGCGAAGGTCCATGACGTAGAGTGTGCTAACGTGCACCTGCAGGATGGGTGTGCGACGCGCGCAAAGGCTGGTTGTAGCGAACTCGGGGGCCTTCTTCGATAGCATCCCAACTGCTCGATAGACATCTGATCGCACAACCCGTGCTGGGAATGCGATGGAGCACATCTCGCAATCGCAGCTCGAGTGGTCGTGCCTCATCAATTGTCACCTTTTATTGTCTTTTCGCACGGGATTTGTTCACGTGGTAACTGTGCGCGAATCGTATCTCATACAATGCTACGACTAGTAAATCGAGTAGTAGAAGCGCACCGCCATCGAGCTCGTGCGTCGTCCGTGATGCGTTGTATGTTGCAGGTTTGTCGAGCGAACAACCACCGTGAATCTACGCGAAACGAGTCGGGTCCCCAAAAAATCCCAGCGATCGCGCTATGTCACGGCGCAGCGCAATTCAAAAGTCGCTGCAGCATCATGGAAAGCAGTGGCGGCGCGTCTCGATGGGAATTCTACCGTGGACCAGCCAGTATGACAGCCATTTCAGATATCGATGCAGGAGCCTGCGTCCTACGGGTCATCAACAAAATACATGTACTAGTATTCCGCTAGAGCATGAATTGTTCGAATGTGCTTGGCCGTGTCCAGCAGGACGATACGGCAAAATGTTATTGTCAATCAATATACCATGTACGTGGTCCTACAGGTCGGAGCCATTATGGTCCACTTGAAGTGGCTCGTCTTTTGCGCAGGTGTAAAAACGCGCTTGCTCTCGAACGCTATCGCACATTGGTTAGTCATGCGACAACAACAACGTCAAGTCAACCATGGGCGTCACCGAAAGCAACACATTACCCGCAGATCCTCCCTCCATCGCCTGCTTTTGTCGAGCCACAACGATCTCGAATCCCATGACGAGCCGGCAACCACCTCATCACTGTTCAGAGCTCAAGCAAACGAATAGTGTACAATATTGGATAGATAGTTGGGACACAAAGAAGCTAAAGAACCTCAGTCGCTGACGAGGAGGCCGAGTTCTTCAATGAGAGTCAAAAGGCGCACGTAGCCTGGCCGGCCGCTCTCGCTCGCAAGCGCTTCGAACCCTGCGTCAACATCGAACGCATCCATCTCGTTGCCTTCGTAGGCCACTTGGTCCGAGAAGGCGCCGACAAACGCCGTGACATCGGCCTTGCTCAAAAAGAGGTCGGCTCCGCCAAAGTAGACGTGGGCAAAGTACGGGTAGAGCGGGCTGTGGCTGTCGAGGCTGTGCCAGTCGAGCACTGGAAGCAGCCCATTTTCATCGTGCATGGCTGGTGGTGCAACGCTCATGGTCTGGCCCATCATGCTTTAGGACTTGCGGGAAACTTGAATTGTGAGGCATCACGGCGCTGGCAGGTGGCATGCGACACTGCGAGCGGGTACATGAGAAAGAATGGAGAAAGGACCATGGATTTGTGGTATTTGGACAGCGCGACAGCATCGCGTCATCACAACGTCGACCCGCGGTTTGTTGGTTTCTAGATACCGCTCTCGTGATCACTGGATATGGCCGACTTTGTCGCCCTCTTTATCGCTGGACACTGGTATCGTACGACGCCATAAGAACAACAGGACGATCATGTTCACGGTCGTGGCTACATAACCAGACATCTTGTATGGCCGGCGAAGTCGGCGACGAGGCAGCAGAATTCACTTCTGGGCCATGTGGTGGAGTATATACCAACGTGGTGTGCGCTGGCGCGTCGAACAGACGTTGTGGGTCCGATGGCAGGCGTCAACCAATGCCCTATGCAATGAACACCAACTATGTTTCGCGATGGTTCGTGTTTTTCTTCTTTATTTTCTGATTTAAATGCAATTTCGAAGCTAAATAGTTGATGTCGCCTCATGTGGCTTCAAATCCCGAACCCGTTCTACTCGGACTGCACGAGCACAACGAGCTCTTCGACGAGCGCATACAAATGAATGTGCCCGCTCGCGTGCAAGGCGCAAAGACCGGCGTCGACGTCGAAGGGCTCGAGCGGCACGCCTTCGCGCTGGCAAAACTCGACGAACTCGCGCACAAACTGACGAGCGTCGGCCACCTCGAGCGTGAGGTCCTCGCCGCCGTAGAAGAGGTGCACAAAATAACCGTAGAGGGCGCTGGACCGATCCAAGTGGTTCCATGAGGCAGTGTTGCGCGGCAAGAGCGCGCTAGGAGGCGCCGCCGTCCTGGACATGGCGGTTCGAGATGTGGGGTGCTTGATGGGAAGTGAGCCGTTGTCGCTTAGATCTTTCACGGTCCCTCCTGTGTCATACGTGATTGGCTGAAAAATATCGGCGGACGGCCATGAACCAATCACATGCGCGAAACGGTATATGGATGATGCCCACCGTGGCCACAACGATAATCGTGTAGACACACAGTGTTGCTTGGGCTTGTGGACGCCGATGTTGTTCTCTGCAAAGGCTATAAGCACGACAAGCGTGGTACGCTCGCGTCTTGGTTTGTGGCCAGCTCGTCCCGTGCAGGCTAGTTGCAGAGCGCTGTCTTGAAGATCCGTGGTCGCGGCCCTTCACTCTGCGTCTCATTGATATCCGCGCGTTACTCTTGAGACACTGCCCGCGGCCATTCCTGGCTGGCGATCGCTCTGACGCCAAGCCCCTTCTGTTTGTGGCCGCCGCGAGCTGCCACCGCACTGTTGTGCGCCGCGGTCTGGCCTCTTTATAAGCGCGCCTCGGTATTGTTGGCGAGCCAGTCCGGAAATCAAGTTGGGAAAACGAACGCAAAGGCTTTGCATACGTAGCGTAATTAGAAGTGACGTATGTAGTGCTACGCCTGCATGCGCCAAAGTTGGTGCTTGCACTTTGCAGCATCAAGTCGTAGGGAGTGGTGGGCAGCGTCGAGGGCATTGTCATAGTTCATCGAGTGATAACGTCAATCTATATGGGGAAAGAATGGTAATATTTACTTCGTTCATAAATATAGAGTCCTAACTAGAAAGGTAAAATCTACTGTGATCGAGTGGGCGGCTATACGAGCAGGAGGCAGAGCTCTTCGACCAAGCGCGCCATGCTGATGCGGCCATCCGAGCGCGTGAGCGCGTTGAGGCCTTCTGAGAGGTTGACGTCGTCCATGACGCCGCCTTGGCGAGTGACTTCGACGACAAACTCGTGCACAAAGGCGATGGCGTCGTCGCGACCGAGGAGGAGGTCGTCGCCGCCGTAGTACAGGTGGGCGAAGTACGAGTAGAGGAGGCTGTCGGGGTGGAGCTGGTTCCACGCGATGACGCTTGGGCGCTGCACGGGCAGAGCCTTGGGCATGCAGAGAAGGAGGTGGTGTTGCATATTGGGTCAAGTTGAATTGTGAGCCGAAAATGGCGCGTTGGCGTTCTGCGTCGCAGGACGTCCGGAACACCGTCGTGGCACGTCGCGGACGGTTTCATTGGCGGGTCGAATTCTTTTTGGCCAATCAATATCGTTACAATGTTTTGCCGTGGCCGGATTGGTGGAATCTGTCACACGGGTGGCACGGGGCGTCGCACGCGCCATCTCGTGTCGTTCGTCGCAGACCCGACGGAGACTTCCGCGAAGCCGTCGCAGGTGGCAGCGTCGCAGTTGGGCGTCGTGCCCGCTGGCGCCCGCAGCAGACGATCAAACACTTGGCGCGTGGAAAGACCGTGTCGAGGACGCAGCGTAAAAGGTGACGTGGCCTCAGACACGCGCCGAGGTTTCTTCTAGATTTCTGACCAGGTCTTGGTCTTGTGATGCTCCAGGCGGCGGTGAAAAATAAACATCAAGTTGATAACGCAGTTGAGGTGGCGGGAGAATTTGCCAGTTGATGACATTCACATGTTGACGCCATGTGCGATGCTGCGCGCCACCGGTTGCGGGTCGTGACACGAGCTCGCGACGGGGCGTACGGTCTGTTTTCCGCGCGGTGTCCTGAAAGATGCAAAATGCAAACTAATAAGTGAAACTAAATGGGAACAACAGGACGATGTTGCCCTTAACGTTGCTTCTGACTCACGGCTGTGGACACTACAGGTATTTCTGCACCAAAAGCGACGTCGAACGAGTTGCTTCTTGATAATGCATGTTTTCAACGTGCGTGGAGCGAAAAGAAAAGCTAAGGAGGATCGACTTGACGCATGACGTCACTCGATGCTGATGAATTGCGATGTTGGCGCTCTACCTTTCGTATTTTTGGCCGCGTCACATGGCCTACGAAAGTCTCTCGGGCCGGCTCCTACTACCAGTAAGGTCGTCAGCGTCGCAAAACACCCCCCATGCGCTCCAACATTCTGCGTTTTCAATGGAAGACGCCGAAAGACAGGTCGAGAGGATGCATTCTTCATTACCAAGGTTCCATAAGAGCGATTTTTTGTACAAATCCTTGCGGCTACACTGGCCGGCGCCGATGCAAGTGATGGCAGAACTAAGTGTTTAAAACGTCTCGAGATCACATGCCAAGCGTTTTAAACACTCCGATCTCAGTTGCTCTCGGCTGAATTTACGGTGTTGACGTGGGTACACACATATAAGAGGGACGGCTTCATGCACCAGAGCCTGGTTTAATAAGCTCCCACATAGTTGTACTAGACTGCTCGCGAGAAGTATTCTTGAACGTAGCCATCGTGCACATCGAAGGCTGGACAGACGTGTTGGACAGGTCGCATCGATCGACCATCATTCCTTTTCTCAACCGCGTGCATCTCGCGCGCGCGGATTGGCTCATGCCACTCAAACTCAAACTCAATTCGCACCCATGTCCGCAGTAATGGGCGAAAAGATTGATGCCAGCGGCCACTTGGCCGTTGGACACGCGACGAGCGCTTTCACATTGCACTGCATTCCACAAGTCACCATGTCCTCCACAGCTCGACTTGTACCGCGTTCGCTGCTGCTGCTGCCGTTCCTCCTCCACGTCGCGTCGAGCCTCAGCGTCGGCGGCAACAGCACGTTCGACAACCAAGTCAACAAGATTCTGCACTGGACCGGCGACGACTTTGGCAGCCTCGGGCTCGGTCCCGAGATCGTCGCCGGCGTCGCGATCGGTGCTGGCCTCCTTGCAACCTTCTTTGGCTACAAGCTCGTGCGGCCCACCATCTTCCTCGCCGGCTTCACGCTCGGGTCGGTGGGCTTCTTCCTCCTCGCCGAGCGCCTCTTTGCGAATGCGTCGTACATTGACACGGCGTGCTGGATCGCGTTCTTTGTCGGCGGCTTTCTCGTTGGTAGCTTCGTGCTCTGGCTCTACAAGCTCGGCATCTTCTGCGTTGGCGCGCTCGCCGGTGTCTTGCTCGCCACCCAAATCCACAACTCGTTTGGGTACTTGATTTACCCGTCGAGCCCCAACACGGTGCTCATCGTGCTCCTCATTGTGCTCGGCCTCGGTCTTGGCCTCGTCGCGCTCAAGCTCGAGCGCCCGTTCTTGGTGTTTGCGTCGAGCTGCTTTGGTGCGATTGGCGCCGTCTGGGGCATCGGCTTCTTCGCCGGCGGGTACCCCAACACTGCGTACCTCCAAAAGACCTTTGCCAACGGCGACTGGATCTACCACATCCCGAGCTCGTGGTGGTATTACCTCGCGGGCACGGTTGGGCTCTGTTGTCTCGGCATCGCGGTCCAGTTCCAGGAGCTCAATAAGACCAAGCGCGCAGCGCAGTCGAACGCGGTGCCAGCCGACAACGGGTATTACATTACGTCGGCGTCGCCCGCGTATGGCAACCCTGTCCGCCACGTCTAAGAGGGACGCTATTGTATAGTGTTCCCGTTAATTTTATGACGCCCGACCGGGCTAGTATCAATTCTTGCATTAAAGTATCAATTCTTCACACGTGCACACGAGCACCCAGCGCGGTGGCTGGAAACCAATACGATGGCGGACATCTCGCGCCGCTTCATGCGGCCGTCATTGGCACCACGGCACCTAGATCTATGGTACTATTGAGGCTCGCGTTTCGCAAGCTGTCGCTAGCGTATTCGCTGATGCGGACTCACGTCGAAGCTCGACTTTTCCCAAGCTAATGTATGATGTATTCGGTGTGCGATGAAGATGATTTTACACGACTTCTGTACATCAGGCTTGGTCTCCGTGACAACGTCATCATGTCATCACGTCGTCACGTAGAGCCTTCAATGCACAAGGGCTGTCAAAGCCTAGCCACCATGACAAAGCCATGGCCATTCAAGCGTCGACTGCCAAGTGATAACGTGCTGGCGGAGGCGTGACCTGCGCCATGGACGGCCAAGTTGTGTTATCAACCGAGTACAACAGGGTGGCTTGCACGAAAGCAAATGCGCGAGTGTGGGGTCCAGGCCATCCGCGAGCGATGATGCCTCCAAAAGCTTCATTCGTGGCCGCCGACGTTGCGCATCGCAGAAGTCAAAGGCCAGGACGCCACGTCGCAGTCGCCGTCCACAAAGGGTATCCAAGTGTATGTATCCACCACTACATGGCTAGACCTTGTCAGTCAACGAGAGTGAGACCAGGAGACAATGCCGAAAAAAGCTGCGACGTAGTACAGTACTAGGAGTACCGTGCTTTCTTGTATGCTCCTCGAAACAGCATTGCGAGGTCACTGCTATATTTGTTGCTTGGATGTTCTAGACGACCGTCGCGTCAACCCCACGCTTGCAGTCCTAAGCAGTCGGTGTCTGACACGCTCGTATCTTTCGGCACAAATATGAACACGGCAAATTTTGGCTTTGCAAACGAAGGGCCAATCAACCACGGGCGTGGCCACGAGGCGTCAGACAGCATGGCCTCGCCAAGCCGCGCCAAAAAACAACTGGCGTCCATCGTACATACATCGATCAAGTCCAAATATCCGTGCCATGTCCCACGTTTGAAACTTTCATGGCCTGCCCTACCCCTGTCATTGACAAGCCCGTGTAGAGGTGGTTTCGCCTCCAATCTCTTGGATTCCTCATTGTCCAATTTACCTCGTCCGCATCAGCACTTGATCCCGATGCGCTCCTTCTCTCCACTCCTCGTCCTCCTCTTCATGCTCCACACCACGGCCGCGCTCACGGTCAACGGCAACAGCACCTTTGACAACCAAGTCAACCGCATCTTGCACTGGAACGGCGACGACTTTTCCAGTCTCGGCTTTGGTCCCGAGGCCGTCGCCGGCATCACGATCGCCATCGGCACGGTGCTCACGTTCTTTGGCTACAAGCTCGTGCGCCCGGCCATCTTTGTCGCGGGCTTCATCGTCGGCGCCGTCGCGTGCTTTCTCTTGGCCGAGCGCATTTTCGCCAACGCGTCGTACATCGTCACGGCGTGCTGGATCGCGTTTGTCCTCGGCGGCTTGCTCGTCGGCAGTCTGC
>NW_012156552.1:50088-52595 GCF_000151545.1 Saprolegnia parasitica CBS 223.65 | reverse complement strand
CACGCGCCGCCGTCAGGCTTGCCGCAAACCATTACGACCGAGTAGCCACCGGACGCGGGTGCGACAACACTCGCATTGTACGCGGTGGTCCAGTTGCTGGCGTCGGCGTTGAGAATATCTTGGGTCGCGTCCGCCCGTACATACACTTGAAGCGCATCGCGCGCGTCGACCGTCACCATGGGCGCGGTCGTGCTTGTCGGCTCCAAGCGAGCACCCGTGGCCACGTCAGTACAAGAGAGCGTCAGGTTACCGACGACGTCCCCGGACGACTCCCAGACGCAAGCGTGCACCGCCGTAAGAAGGATGGTTGCAGTGTAGAGAGCCGATGCGAAGAGCTTGACCATGGTAGTTGGAAAATTCAAAAATGAACAAGACATGGGCCGCTCCGACCGAGGTGGCGCCATCGACTGCAAAGGGTGTAGACGGTTGGCCGACGCGGGCTCGTAAAAATACCTCTCGACAGGTAGCTATTTGGAGACCAGCGGTAGGGCCGACGATGCTCTAAGTACTACAACACTTGCAGCCAACTTTTTTGTCGCTTGCAACCATCTTTGCTAGTAAGCAGCAAGTACACATCCAATCCGAAACCTGAAACTATTGGCAAAGCAAAATGGCGTGCAATGCATAGGGGTCGGGGTACTACCTATTTCTGGCACCATGGCAGCGACGGAAGCGAAACCGTTGCAACGGCGGCCTCTCCAGACCAGTCGTGTGCGATACCCACCAGAATCGATGCGCATGCACCGCCCGCCCGTGTCGCCCGGGGCGGCCATGGACAGGCTGACCACGCACAGGATCGGAGGCAAGATCGAGTGCAGCACACCGCCGTCTGCGGACGGGTCGTTCGTTCTGCTCTTTCTCAAAAACCGCATCATCGGCAGCCACGTGGTGCAGCAATGTTCTCGGAGGTACCATACATCCGTTCCAGAGCACGTTCGATGGGACGTATGCCAAGGACGCGCTCACGCGGAGCCTCACGACCTCGCTCGAGTCCATTTGTCTTGCCTCGCTCGTCGTCGCCATCATTGAGACCTTGCGCAAGGTACTCGTCTTTTCGAAAGAGAGCTGCAAGTGATGCTTTAGGTGCTGCAGGTAGCAACGGCGGCGCTGCGCGGTGCCTTTACTGCTGCATCGCCGAGCTCGTCGAGGTCCTCAACTACTGGGCATTTGTGTACGTTGCAGTCTACGGCATATCGTTTGTCATGTCGGTTTGGACCGTGCTGCAGCTCTTTCAGACGCGCGGGTTTACGGTCCTCCTCAACGACAATCTCCTTGCGTCGGCGCTCGAGTTCACGTCGGTTATCGTCGGTACGATACGACCTCGCTTCAACATGACATTGAGCGCAGACAGGGTCGTGTGCGCGGGCTGCGGTGCCGCCATCGCGGAAACGAGCGATATATATGTCATGCAGAGTACGAAGCTTATATCGGTGGATGATGATGTGATGTGTTTGTATAGGCGTTGTGGTGCTTTCTTCATCGGCCTTGCGGTTGCCATGGTGACGCTTGGTGGGATCGAGAGCGCGGCTGGGGCCGTGATCGTGTGCTTTGTTGAGGTACATATTTTGATGGGAAATTGGATGACATTCTATCACATGATGTAGAACCCCGAGGCGTCGCGAGAGTCGCACTTTGGATCGCTTCTCCACGGCTGGCAGCGCAACCGTGATGATGGCGGCAGGGTGCACATATGCGCCTCGTCGGCATCGTCATTGCATAGTGGAGGAGTGCATTTCTTACGATTAAACAATGTAGAGCACGACTTCTTGCATTCGTTGCGAGCACAAGAAGGTTGTTGTCGGTCCTTGGTGAATATATTTCTACTTGCGGGTATACTGAAATACTATGTACGAGTGTTGATGGCACCGTATTTGGAGAAGACGTATCGTGGAGCGGACGTCGTAGAGTGAATCCCAGGTCATGTGCGTGGCCGTGAAACACGAGATACATTTTGGTGTATCAAACGCCGGTCGTCCCACACGCCACTGCAAGCCGGTCTTTTCTATTTAAGGTGGCGAGAAATGTCGACCTTGCATCGTCGGCCCTACCGCTGGTCTCCAAATAGCTACCTGTCGAGAGGTATTTTTACGAGCCCGCGTCGGCCAACCGTCTACACCCTTTGCAGTCGATGGCGCCACCTCGGTCGGAGCGGCCCATGTCTTGTTCATTTTTGAATTTTCCAACTACCATGGTCAAGCTCTTCGCATCGGCTCTCTACACTGCAACCATCCTTCTTACGGCGGTGCACGCTTGCGTCTGGGAGTCGTCCGGGGACGTCGTCGGTAACCTGACGCTCTCTTGTACTGACGTGGCCACGGGTGCTCGCTTGGAGCCGACAAGCACGACCGCGCCCATGGTGACGGTCGACGCGCGCGATGCGCTTCAAGTGTATGTACGGGCGGACGCGACCCAAGATATTCTCAACGCCGACGCCAGCAACTGGACCACCGCGTACAATGCGAGTGTTGTCGCACCCGCGTCCGGTGGCTACTCGGTCGTAATGGTTT
>NW_012156552.1:22628-49658 GCF_000151545.1 Saprolegnia parasitica CBS 223.65 | reverse complement strand
GATCTGCAGCCTTAACCACGACGTGGACGCTGCAGCGAGTGTCCAGCGCGCCCATGGCCAGCGTGACCATGCTGCTTGGTGTGCTCCTCGCGTGGTGCGCGCTCTAGTCGCACTCGAGTCGAACGACCGCCAGCGGTTCTCTACATATACATGCTTTTGGACTAGGATATGCGCATCAATAAACATCATTCCATACGATTTCACTAGACTCACTTCATCAACAACACCAATCCATACAGTGTGGATACGCGCATGGCTTCGTATAGGCGTGTCTGTGGTGTTCCCTTTACTTGGTGTACATTGATGTGTGATCGCAGTGGTTGAAGGGCATGGACATTTCCTGTCGCCATCTACCCAAACTCGGTCACAAACTATTAGCGATATCACAACCGTGCGAGCCCCAGCATGGTCTCTACGATTAGGATAGCTGTAAGTCGTCTCGCGAGGTGACAACCTGCGCGGCTTCTTTCGTATTTGCAACCACGCCGGGTTGCGCGATGGCAGAAATGGTGAAAGAGTGCAACCTAAATAATGTATATTCATTTGGCCGTTCAATTTGGACGTCTCTTGGAAACAACTCGAGGTGCGAATGTCACGGTGCGTTATCCGTATCCCAATTCGCGGCCGACGTACCACTCTAGTCCATCGACCATTGCCGTCGAGGCCGTACTTGCACCACAGCTTCGTTCAAGAGCCCGAGCAGCCTGCTCTTTGTCAACTTCTCGGGCTCATCGCTTGTGCCGTTGTTGACGCCTCGTGAAGCGAGCGCGTCAAGCGATGGCACCACAGCGCGACGAGCCAAGTGCCGGACGTGCAGTCGTGTAATAACGTTAATAGCTGCCCGGAGGTGGTTGCAAGTCTTGTATTTGGAGAGCACTATATATATATCATCGTGCTTCGCGTTATCTTCCTTACAAAGACTTGGCATACGTAGTGCTACGCCTGAATGCGTGGGAGTCAGCGCCAGCACTCGGTCGTTGGGAGTGAGCTGCGTACGGAGAGATCCATCCCGTGGTGGACCCCACTCGCCGAGTGATAGCTCGCGCGAGGTCGTATGTAGGCTCCTGTACTCGGACCACCCGGCAGAGGAGTGCAAGCCGTCGGGTGTGTTTCAAACGAAACCGCCCGCATCTGCATCTGAATAAATCGGATACCGACCGAGCACATACAGTGTAGAACCGACGCCGTACGACTGGTGGCGGCGGCGGAGGGCCGAGTGGCGACGGGACTTCGTAGAGGCATGGTGATCGCGCCCGCGGGGCGACGTCCCATCTCCTTGACGGCCGCCGGGGACTCGACGCCTTGAACCGTCGAGGGGCTCTGGGTGCCGAGTGCGCGAAGAGCGGCGCCATCGGCGCGACCACCGACCGCTGCCAGCGACCGGCACTAATACTTTACAGCAAAGGACGTAAGACACAGAGCACACAGCACGCCGTCTAAGGCATCTGGTGCCCTTGGAATGGCGTCACCCAAATCCAGCCAAAAATGGAGAGGACCAATGCCAAGAATATCCACACTCGAACCGCCTACCAAAACGACACTGCCCTGAACGAAAAGAACCGAGTCAGCCACTTGCCTCGCCTCGAACACCGTGAATCTCTTTGGCGCTGCGACGGTGGCGCTCATGCTGGCGACGTCCGCGACCGCTGTGTCCTGCACGGCAGACCAAGATACGGAGATCACGAATTTCTTGGCGGCCCACGTCTCGACCTCGTGCATTGCGAGCAGACCCAGCTGGAAGAGCTCGATGACGTTCGCGGATGGACTCGACGACGATCAGTACCTCATGTGCCGGCCGCCGTGCAAGGCCGACCTGCAGAGCCTCACGAGCAGCATTCCAGAGTGCGTTAATGACGCCGGAACATTCACCAAGGTCGCGCAACTAAATCAACTGTGCACCGACATGACGCGTCCAACGACCAACGGCGGTGCGTGCACAACGGCAGACGCAATCTTGTCCTACGGATTGCAGTACGAAGAACCGATGTGGCTCAGCTGCTCCAGTGTCAAAGACGCAAACTTGTACGGACTTCGATCTTACACAACTGAGATAGTCATGGCGCTATGTGGCTCCGCCACCTGCTCGGCCTTCATCAACGCGATGGCCAATTTGATGCCCAACTGCGTCGACACGTACGGGGACAATACGATGGACGAATTCCGACATCGGTATGGGTGCATGCCTGCAGCAGTCGGGACCAATTGCTCCATGGTGGATATGGCCGTCAAGCACGATGCATATAATGCGTACCTTTGGTACAACTGCTCGAGCTTTCTCAACGCTTCTTATCTTGCGATGTTCAGTGACCTCGAGTACAGTCTTTCTCTTATCAAGACACCAGAAGACGCGCCATCGGGCTTTTGCACGTCGGCCTGCCCAGCAAACTACTTGTGGATGAAAAAGACGCTTCCATCCTGCACCTATATCTATGGTGGTGAGATGTTGTCCGACCCAAGTCCTCTCTACCGCATCTGCCCCAACCTAAAGCCAGCGCCGTCATCCGCTCCGACACGCGCTCCGACGCGTGCTCCGATACGCACTCCGACACGCGCCCCGACACCTGCGCCAACGCCCGCGCCAGCTCTGACTTGCCCTCTTCGCGGCTCGTACCGTGCGACGGGAATGCGCATGGACCTTGCCACCTCTGGGGATTTCACCGAGTCGCACGATGGCAGCGGCAGCACGTGCTCGACGACGGGAACGTATGCGGTCTCGGGTCCAATGGCAACTTTCACCGTGTCGACTGTCACGGGTGTCTGCAGCAGCGTCTTTACGCCCTACGCAAAGCACTCGGTGCCCATTTCGTTCTCCACCGACTGCAACCAACTCACACTCAGCTACACGGGCACCACATCGACGCTGCAGCGAACATCCAACGCAGAGACCGCGGCCACGAGTGCGATGCTGCTTCTTGGCGTTTTCCTCGCGTGGGGGGCGCTCTAAGCGGCCGAAGGGGTGGCTCTAGCATAGTTGATTATCATATATAAGACTGAAAAATACACTGGATTTGCACGTTAAACATCGCGTTCGATGCCACGAGAACTCACTTTAGCATGTCTGCGCATTCTGTTTACTAGTTACACTACGCACATTGCGATATTGGCAAGATACACTCAGAGACAACAATCATGCCGCCATCGAATCGATCTAACTATCGATATATTCAACCATCTATACATCTTCCCATATATCCATCTATCTACCGGAATCTCGCAGTGGCTCGATCCTGGGGTCGGTGTGAGCAAAACGCCCGTTGGGCTGCCACGTGCGTTTCCGCGGGCACCGACGCCATTTGATTGGCTCCCGGCTTTGACTTCTTGCTGATTGGCCAATATACTCGACACCCGCGCCGTGCGATTGGGCGACGTGTTTATTTGCCAACACGGTGACCCAGGATCAAGCTCGAACCTGGCCTCGACGAGCGCTTCGCCTACGACGACGATGAGAACAGCAACATGGAGACGCTCCTCGCTGCGCCGGTCTTGGCCGACACGACGCTCGCCACCTTGGCAACCTTCCGCGAAGCCAAGGCATGTGGCAGTCGATCCTAGCGACGATCGCGCCGCCGACGCTGCGGCTTCTCGCGCAATACAAGATGTGCATGGCCGAGGCAGCGATCGCCGACGCCGACATCCTCGCCTGGATCGCGCGCGAGCTGGCAGAGACGACGCCAACGTCGATTGAGGCGATCGTGCAGCACTACCGCGTGCACCTCGTCATGGACATGCGCATTCCCGACGCCCGCGCGCGCGCGTCGCAACTCACTGTATGCGCGCCAACGAGGCGGCCAACAACTTTCGCTTCGCCGGTGCGACTCTCTTTTGCGCCATGCTGGTCGAAGGCGTGCGACCACGCGCGCTGCGCCGCGACGTCGAGCTCCTTCTGCACGTGCCATCGAACGTTTATGCCAAGTGCGACGACCGGCGTCTCTTTGACCTCGTGGAATCCTGCGCACCGCCGACGACGCAGCGTGGCGGTCACCCGACGAGCTCTATCTGTAGCTGCATACACGATGCTGTTGATGCTGTGAAGCGATATGCTTGATTGTCTTTTTTTATTTTCTACGAGATCTTGGTCATCTTCAAGTCTCGACGGAAAGGTCGTTGGCGTCGCCTAGGTCCAACTCGGATCGATCGTTCCGGACAATCCACGCACAAGAAAGCTATGCCACGCATCAATGCGTCGATGATGGTCGAGGGATTCCGTTCAAGGCGGCTGCATCCGCTGCGCCGTTCGCATTGGGTCGTTGGCGCCGCACGTCTGTTGTAGTCGTCGTACGCTTGAGCGAGAAACAAGACAGGTCGGTTCGATCGAACAAACAACGTTTTGAACTACGTACACTGTACAATATTGTCGATCAATGCACTGCGGTCGCTCGCTTCACGAGGCGTCAACAACGGCACAAGCGATGAGCCCGAGAAGTTGACAAAGAGCAGGCTGCTCGGGCTCTTGAACGAAGCTGTGGTGCAAGTGCGGCCTCGACGGCAATGGTCGATGGACTAGAGTGGTACGTCGCCCGCGAATCGGGATTGTTTCCAAGAGACGTCCAAATTGAACGAACCGCCGACAATATAGCGTGGCGGTCACCCGACGAGCTCTTTCTGTAGCTGCGTAGACGAAGAAGGCGATGACTGTATAGGTCCTACGCCAGATCTCGTGGTACGCCACGTGGCATACGTCGTCGGCGTCGAGGTCATCGAGCGTCTTCAGTGTCGTCTTGACGCGTCTTCTGTTATCCTTGGGCGCCTTGGTATGGGTTATTACAAGCAGAAGCGAATGTCACAGTGTTGACGACTTTGGCGGGACGCCCTATAGACGTTGCGCCACGTGTACCCTTGATTGATGGATGGATTGATTGATGGATTGATTGAAATCTTCGTAGAGACGAAAGACCCACGTACCATGAAACCACATGTACCCATATCGCCGCCTCGTCACGACACCGTCCATCCAAGCGGCGCTCGTCCACAGACGTTGCAGAAGGTCGGTGCGGGCAGTAGCGCAGTGCTTTTACAGACGCGAGACCCTCCACGTGTAGCAAAATAAAATATTTGTTTATGAACACGCACGTTACGTGGCACTCCGGGCGCCATGCCTCAATGTAGGTGCTGCAATGTGGGGGATTCTCTTGCACTCCTTGGCCGACCTTCGTTTTTTCATGCCCCACTCGTGTCGGTCGTGTGCAGCCTCAACAGTTGTTGACCATGTACACGTCCAGAATAAGATGTACGACGAGTAGTGCGCATGTCGAGGTATCGCAATGGAACTTCTTGCACGACAAAATACAGCGAACGCGTTGCATGTACGCGCGTGCAACCGATACCATCGCGTGCCCCCAACGAACCCCTCCCACGCATTATTCAGGCGCCATGTATGCAACCTCTTGGAGTTCGTGTTTGCTCATTTTATTTCAACGCCAACACGTCTGATGGATGGATTGATGGATCGTCGCAGAGATCGAGCGGCTCGGCGTATCGTTATCCGGATCCGAATAAGCGTCCTCGTGACGTGGCATCGTGGGCGTGTAGAAGGTGCCATCTACAGCAGAGCTACCCGTACTCGAGGTTTTGTTGCTTGTCCAAACACGGAAGCCCCAACATTCGACACTCGTCGTGCTGTAGACGTCACAGACGATGTCATTCTCTTCGTATGTCTGGTTGGCGAAGGGACATGGCAAGACTGATGTAGTACAATATTCCCAGCGTCCCGCAGCCGTGTCATGATGACTCATGACAAGGCCGCGACACATGAGTCATGAGTGGACGCGATCCCGAATGAGCGTGGGGGCATGGTGGCGCAGTTTCATGCTGAACACTCGTCTCTCTTTCAGTGTGTACGTGGGGAAGCTACCGGTACCGCGAAACGAAGAGTCGAAAACAGCTTTCGAATCGGGCTGCACATCGAGTCAACCGACTACCAAGTAGTTCATGTTCCAGGGTACAGATTAAGGTGTTAATGGTGGAGCTGTACTGAGGACGATATAGGACGTACAAAACTTGCAACGGTGTTGGCGTGGCCAGCCGATGCAGACCCATTACACCTCATCCAGCTGTTGCCTCGGCGCCGAGGTCGAAAGTTTCGACGCTGGACCAAGACAATTACATACCGGTTCTGTTCTACAGACACGGTGCCTGGTACTATCACCACGCAGTCTCTGCGTCTCTGCTTGGATGTAGTCGCCGCCTCCAACTTTAGTGACCGCGGAGACGACCGTCCAACGCACTTGGTGGTCGTCCAGCAACACATAACGGACCCGGGTCCTACCCAATCATTTAATACTAATAAATTCAGCATACAAACGTTGTGATAAATCGTACCCTCAAAATAAAATACGGTACCAAATGGCTGGGGGCCCACAAAAAAAGGCGACCAGCTGTTGACGCGCAACACGACGCTTGGCATTTCAGAGTCGGCGCCATGAAGGTCACGTGGCCACGTCTTCTGAGAGGACCCACGATGCAGCGCTTGACGCTCGCCGGCATCTGCGCCTACATGCTCGCGGCCACGACCTTCTTCTTGCTTCACCGCCAGTACACAGCGACCACCCGTCACAGGTACCGGTACTCAACAACACGGGTCGTCACAGCCTCGGTAGCCATGCATCGAGCCATACGCCACTGCGGCACGCCGACTGCAGCTACCAGACGCCGGCGTTTGCCGAGCAGTACGAAGCCATCTATGCGAGCGCGCCGTCGCCGCCCATGTCGCTCCAAGCCCTCCGACGGTACACGATCCATACAAGCCATGCGCATGCCTCATCGTGCTTGCTGTAGCCACTCGGACGCGCAGACGCACCGATCGTGGTCTAACTGTCTGCCCATGCGCACGGTGGTCTGCGGCGTCAACGCGGGCTCGCAAGACTCGCTCTTCACCCAGTCGCCGCCGTGCCGGTCCGCCGTCTTGCACCATCTCGTCGTCGCGACCGCCGCCGTACGTTCCATGCAGATCTTATCCCTCACATATCTCATGCGAATATGCGTGTTGCTAGGCCATCGAAGACCAAGGCCATGCAGCCATGCCGATTGGCACAGGGCTGCAGCACCTCTGGGAACACGGCGCGCTGCCACCCAACGCCACCAGCATTGATGTACGGCATCCCATGACCTACTCTACTGATGGAATCGACACAGGCTCATGAGGGGATGATGCTGTTGGTAGATGCTCACGGACGCCTCGAGTGATCTCGCCGCGTGGTTTTGGGCCCGCGGATTTGCCCACTTTGTTGATGAGAAGAGCGGCCATGCGATCACGTGCATGGCCCCCCACCACACGCTCGCGACTCTTCTCTACGCGGAAGATGCAGCAAAAGCGGTGCCGCCACCGCACTTGCGCTGGTCGACGCTGCATACGGTCAAGGACCAGCTGCTCGTTGGATCGCAGACGGAGCATGCGTATCGACGCGCGCAGCTGTCGCCGTTGACGTGCTTGCCGCTGTACGGTGCGTCGATCACGGCACCGGCGCACCCCGCAACCTTCTTTACGGCGGCGCAAGGCATGCGACACCACGACGATGTCGACGTCAAGGGGCCTCGGCCTCACTGCGAAGCGCTCTGTGACGATGATGTGCTGTACAGCCTTCGCGATGACAAGGCCAATGTGCCCCACTGTCCTCTGCGCGACGACGCAGAGTACAACACGCGATTGGCCAAGTACTTGGACCGTCCGTTGCCGCTGCAGCTCGATGAAGTACACCTGCCGTACATTGCGCCGTTTAGCAACATAACCAAGCTTCGCGAAGGAAAAGCGTGGGAGTATTGTCTTCCGATGAAGCCGCAGCAGTGTGGCGCGCGGCGCGGGCTCAAGACGACGCTCTTTGAGACGCCGCAAAGCAAGCCGTGCCGGTCGGCCGTGCTGCAGCTGCTGCTGGAAAACATGCTCGAGGTCGTCGAGGAGCTCAGTCTTCCGTCGTTTGTCTATTATGGCACCCTACTTGGTATGAATTCCCAAGAACTATGCGACAAGAGGACTAACTTGACAATGCTAGGCGCGTGGCGTGACCAAGCCATCATCCCGCACACGCCTGATATTGATATCGTCCTGCCGTCCAACACGGACTGGGCCAAAGTCCAGGATGTCATGTGGGCGCGCGGCTTTTACGTGTTTAAACGTGATATCCACGGCGCCTGCGTCGCGTCGCACCACCCGCTCGCATCGCTTTTGTACGCGCCCAAGGTACGGGTGATGACGTGGCAGCGGGAGATGCAAGTTGCGTGTGTGTAGCATACGCTGGTGACGACGACCAAGTCGGAGCACGGAACACCGTACTTGGACTTGTACATGTGGCGGCGCGTCAAGGACCGCAAGATCCACGTCGAGACGGCCCAAGCCGACCTGCCCGTGCCCTACATGTTTCCGCTCACGTGCCACGAGACGATCTTTGGCAACCACGTGCCCGGAATTCAGTTTCCCGAAGCCATGTTTCGGAGTGAGTATGGATCGACATACGCATCGGACCCGAGACTGCACTTGGCGTCGTGCGAGGCGTACTGCGACTACCAATTACTGGACAATGCGACCGTAACCAGCGGCAAGTAGATGTTCGCAACGTGGCATGCTAGTACATGAAAGAATGTAGAGTCGCACCTCTGGATGCAACGGTGGACAGCGTGCAAATATGGCACGGCGGCGGCGACTCGTTCCAAAGACATTAATGCATGCTCATCATCAATGCGAGATGACAAGATCTACCGAGGTACTATATACTTCTGGACCATCCTTGGGAACGACAGCTGCGGTCATTGTTGAAGTGGGTCGTCTATTATCGTCTACATATTAGAGGACGACACTGATGACAGAGGACGACACTGAAGACGTTCGATGACCTCGACACCGACGACGAATGCCACGTACTGTAGCGTACCACGAGATCTGGCGTAGGACCTAACCTGTTATCGCCTTCTCCGTTGTTTACGTGGGTCGTCTATTACAATAGATAAAACTATGCTAAATAAAATTGTCGGACTTTCTTCGTTGTGTGTACTCGGTTGAGGGACGGGATTTAGGCAGGCGGAGGCAGGAGTGCGATCCGCGGGACGAGGTGACGTCGCGGCCACTCGTGTTGGGCGAGGAGCCGGAGAAGCCGACGAAGAGCAGGCTGCTCGGGCTCTTCTACGAGGCTGTCGTGCAAGTGCAGATGAGCAACACATGGCGCCTTGACGGCAATCGTCCATCGACTTGGCCGCGGTAGGTCGGCGCGAAAGACGCGATCGTTCTGGACTCGCGAGACGTTGAACCAGACGCAGGCGCAGGGCACGGGCCAGAGGTAGCGGAACGCGGCTTGGTGCATGCTGGACGCCGTCTTGGGCGTCTGCATACTAGTCCGAGTCGCAACCCACACAAGCGCCTTTGGAAGGCGCAAGACGGCAACGATGGGATGTCGGCTCGCCATTGATGAAAGTTGGATGCACATGTCTGTCACCGCATGTGTCTTCAAGCAACATGCTCGACATGGTGGTCGACGTGTATCTCTAATCAACTCTCTATTGATCTAGTTACGTGACCGGGACATTCTTGTTTGGAACGAGCTGGTAGTCGCAGTACGACTCGCACGCTTCGAGGCGCAAATTCGGGTCGACGTCGTACGTGTCGCCGTACTCGCTCTTGAACATGGCTTCCGGGTGCTGGATGCCGGGCACCGGACTGCCAAAGATCGTGTGGTTGCACGTGAGTGGAAACACTTGGGACGCGGTGAGCTTGGCGTTGGCCGTCTCGACCTGGATGTACGCCGTGGATGTAGTGTACTCTTTTTCCCACATGTACAGATCCAGATACGGCGTGCCGTGCATGGACGAGTCGGTCCGCGTTTGCTACACACACGACGCATGGAGACGCTGCCACGTCATATGTCGAAAGACCTACATCCGGCGCATACAGCAATGACGCGAGCGGGTGGTGCGACGCGACGCAGGCGCCGTGGATATCACGTTTAAACACGTAAAAGCCGCGCGCCCACATGACATCCTGGACGTGGGTCCAGTTCGTGTACGACGGCAGGACGACGTCGACGTCGGCCGTGTGCGGAATGATGGCTTCGTCGCGCCACGCGCCTAGCACACAAATATCGTTAAGTAATACGTCGCCTTGGTGCCTATTTTTCGGGCCATGCATACCGAGGAGCGTGCCAAAGTAGACAAACGACGGAAGGTGCAGCTCTTGGACGACCTCGAGCATGTTCTCAAGGAGGATCTGAAGCACGGCCGACCGGCATGGCTTGCCTTGCGGCGTCTCGAAGAGGGTCGTCTTGATACCACGTCGCGCGCCACACTGCTGCGGTTTGATCGGAAGACAGTATTCCCACGGCTTGCCTTCGCGGAGCTTGGTCGTGTCGCTAAACGGCGCAATGTACGGCTCGTGCGCTGGCGAGAGCTGCAGCGGAAGCGGCTGGCGCAAGTACCCGGCGAGTCGCGCGTTGTACTCTGCATCGTTGCGCAGCGGACAGCGCGCAACGTTGGCGTCGACATTGCGTATGAGGGCCGGCGTGTCCTGGTCACACAGGATCTCGCATGCTGGGTTGGGGTATGTGGCGTTGGATGTCTGCGTTTGGTCACTGTGTCCCGCTGTAAAGAACGAAGCAGGCAACGACGGCGCGAGCATCGACGAGTTGTACAATGGCAAGCAAGCGAGCGGCGTCAAGTGCCACTGCCAATAGACATGGTCCTTCTCGGGTGCAATCGTGAAAACATCGTCGACGCTCAACATCGTCGACCAGCGCAAATACGGTGGCGGCACTGCTCTTGCTCCCTCGTCCGCGTAGAGAAGAGTCGCGAGCGTGTGGTGGGGGGCCATGCACGTGACCGCATGGCCGCTCTTCTCATCAACAAAGTGGGCAAACCCGCGGGCCCAAAACCACGCGGCGAGATCAATCGGGGCGTCCGTAAGCATCTATGACCAGGATAACCTTGTCAGCCTGCGCAGCATCTATCGAGTGGGTAATGGGCGGTCGTACATCAATGCTGGTGGCGTTGGGCGGCAGCGCGCCGTGTTCCCAGAGATGCTGCAGCCCGGAACCAATCGGCATGGCACTGTAGCCGCGCTCTTGAATAGCCTGTTGCATGAGATATGCCAAGTCAGAAATAAGATCTGCATGGAACGTACGGCGGCTGTCGCGACGAGCAGATGGTGCAAGACGGCGGACCGGCACGGCGGCGACTGGGTGAAGAGCGAGTCTTGCGAGCCAGCGTTGACGCCGCAGACCACCATGCGCATGGGAAGACAGTCGGCCCACGATAGTTGCGTCTGCGCGTCCGAGTGGCTATATGAAAGAAAGCGTCAAGACGGTTTGTATGCTGTCAAAGCGTACCGTCGCAGGGCTTGGAGCGACGCCGGCGGGGATGGCGGGGCCGCATAGATCGCTTCGTAACGCGAAGAAAAGGCGGTCGTTTGGTAGTTGCAGGTGGCGTGCCGCAGCGGTGTAAGGCTCGCCACCAAGACGTGCCGAATTCTACGCATCGTGGTGACGACATTGGAGCTCGATAGGCACGAATACCTGTGCGCGGGCGTTGTGTACAGTTGGTGGACGATGAAGAAGGCCGTGGCTGCGAGCACGTAGGCACAGACGCCGGCGAACGTCACGCGCTGCCCCAAGGGCCCGTTCACGCAGCGCGACCATGTCCGCTTCATGATTGCGCCGACTGTTCAACAATGCGCCGCCAGCACTTTGCTTGCGTGTCAACAGCTGCTTCATTTTGTAGGGTCCCCCACCCATCTGATTATCGTTCCGGGGCTTTGAACCTTGATTTTTGTATGGTATTGTTTTGGTAAGACCCCGGTGGTAGGTCATTGCGAAATTGGAGCAATGTGGGAAAGGCGGAATGGTCGTTGGCAGGGTCGTTGGACACCATGGTTGGACACTCCTCATCATCCAACTGCGATGATAGACAGCATGGACATTGCATGGACCGGTGCCAAGGCTCGTGTGCAATGGTATGGTTTACGGATGCGCGGGGTACATGGCCCCAAAGTCAAGTACATTTGGCCGTCTTTACGCACAGGACTACACAGCATCCTCTGTGCATCGCAATGGTGTCAGAGACAGGCGCGTGCCGCAGACCAGTTGTTGAGAAACAGCAACCAATCGCTCGTCTAGTCCTCCCATGCGCCGTCTTGTCTGCACCGTTGGCGCTAAGAGCTGTACACGTTTACGTACTATTAGACAAGCTGGCCAGAGTCTATTAGTGTGTGGCATCACTCGTCAGCGATGCTAGCCGACATGGCATGGTGTCCTACCGGTAGCATGTGCTCGTTTGTCAACGTATGGACGGACGACTGTACAACCGTGCAGCATTCATTGGCTCCGTGTCATCCTGCTGTTTCTCCAACATTTATTACAACAAGCAATGATGGAAACCAATCGCTCGCATCGCAAGAGGCTGGGGCAGCCTCCGTGGTCCTGTCTCACAGAGCTTACGGAGCGTGGGCAGCGTCGCGCTTGGCCTCGGGCACGACAATAGCAGGGTGCTTGAGTAAGGTCGCAACCACACGATCATGGTCACGGTCCATCGCAGCCATGAGCGGCGTCATCCCCGTCTACCACGCATGTCAGCAACTTACGTGTCCTACTCTATCTATTACCAGCGTCGTGGCATTGACTTGAATGTCCTTGGTCGCGTCGAGAAGGGCGTCCACAATATCAACAAAGCCGAGGGCCGACGCGTAGTATAGCGCTGACGACCCTTCCTACATACCATGTAGTCATCGCATTCGCACGCGGAATCCAGCATCGAACTGACCTCGTCTTGGGCGTTGACAAGCACGTGCGGATGACTCAGCAACGCGCGCGTGATCTCGCAATGGCCAAAGAGGCTGGCGGCCATGAGTGGCGTCCGACCCTCCTGCATAGAACGAAGTTTGACACGCTGCGTTTGTCAAGCGGGGTACTGTACGCCGTCGGGCGCGTTGACGTCGATCGTGGGCTCGGCCAAGAGCTGCCGTACGATACCAGCGTGGTCGTCGGCAATCGCGAGCAGCAGCGGCGTCATGCCGTCCTACCCAACACCTCGCATAGTACGTCTGGCAATGACATAAAAGAACCGACCTCGTCTGGCGCGTTGAGGGTCTCGGGCGACACGAGCGGCAAAAGCAGGGCAACGATCACCGCGTGGCCATGCGAACACGCGACGTGGAGGGCCGAATGCAACATCTACGCGATCGTCCACCTGTCGCCCCCATTTTTTCCAAAAAAAAGGCCGACTCTACCGTGTTGACGAGGTTGACGTCGATGCGCGGCAGGTCCAAGAGGTAGTCGACAGTGTCGGGATACCCGTGCGCACTCGCGAGCACCAAGCCCGAGTTGCCGTCCTACACATCGCTCGATACATTGATACGTGTCGTTGCCACTGACCCGATCGACGTCGTTGACATTGAGCGTGGGCCGTGCTTGAACAAGATAGCGAAGCACGGTGTCGTGGCCTCCATTGCACGCTGCAAGCCACGGCGTCGGCCCCATCTGCTGCGATATCACGTGGGTTGTTTTCAATGGTGCTAGTACCTCGTTTTTGGCCGCGACGTCGTCGAGCGCGCCAGAACTCACAAGGCGATCCACGACACCGAGCCAGCCGCCGCCGCACGCAAGCACCATGCCCGCGCAGCCATCCTACATTTATCTCTCCCACTCAGACCATTGAAACGACGATGGCGTCAATGTACATGGCTGCGCTGGTGCACGTTTACGTTTGGATGGTCGAGGAAGAGGCCGACAATGTCGTCGTGCCCTTGCTCGCAAGCGTGCAGAAAGGCCGATCGTCCAGTCTACAGCAATGTCGTCCTGCTTCATCGGCTAGAAGGGATATCTGCTTACGCTATCGGTGCAGTTGACGTCGAGCCCCGGTTGCGCGAGGAGCAATGACACAATCTCGGTCCGGCCTTGCTGCGCCGCATACATGAGCACCGAGACCCCTCTCTAGACATGGGCGTAGTATGGGCTCGGTAGAGGTTTTCGAATCGGTCGTACCACGTCGACAAGGTTGATGTCGGACTGGGGCAAGAGCAGCCGGACAACGTCTGAATGCCCCCCGTCCGACGCCAGCAATAGCCCCGAGTAGCCGTTCTACAAGACGTACGGTACCGTCGTACTACACGCAAACAAATGTGCAATATATTGTCCATGCCTGTGTCGTCGCGCCAAGATCCGTTGCAGGGTGCGATAGCAGCGCCTCGACGACGGCGGTCTGACCGCGCCGGCAGGCTTGCAGAAACCCCGTACTGCCGTTCTAGGATAGTCATGCTGCTTTCGAATCCATTGTACTACATAGGAGGATGCGATGACAGCAGACCTACCGCATCGACTTGGTTAACGCGAAGACGCGGCTGGTCCAGAAGAAAGCGGACGACGTCGACGGCGCCGCTGGCACAGGCCAGCATAAAGGCGCAGATGCCCTAATCGTTTCAACCACCATCCGACCGTGTACTACCGAGAGAGGGAGCGAGAGATGGAGGCACCTCGTGCGCGGTGGCGTTGATGTCGAATTCGGGTCGCGACACAAAGAGGGCGGCCACATCCGTGTTGTTTGGCAACACGCCATCATGAAGGGGGTAATGCCCGTGCGCTCGAGGCCGTGGTGGACACGGAGACCAGGGTACGCGAGCAGGTGCGTAACAATCTCGACTTCGTTTTGGATGCAGGCGAGCATGAGCGCCGTGGACCCGCCCTACTCGTTTGAGGATGCACGATAAAATGAATATCCGCGACAAAGTGAGGATTCGAACCGGCGCCGTCGCTTCAACGTTGATGCTCGGGTGCTGGAGGAGTGCGGCCACGTGCGCGGGGTGGCTCGCATCGACGGCTTCCATCAGCGGCGTATAGCCCACCTACGAGTCTATCATGGTGGTAGTGCACAGTGGCGGTTCTACATATTACGTCGTTGAATGCATTCACATCTAGAAACGGATGAAGCAAGAGAAGCTGGGCGACGTCCAGCTGCCCGTATTTACACGCGAGCAAGAGTGCGCCATTGCCGTCGTCGTCGACGTCGTTGACGTCGACGTCGCCAAGCGCGAGGGTCTCGGTGACCGTGGTCACGTCGCCCTTGGCGCACGCTGCAAAGAAGCGGTGACGCGTCTACACCAAGAGAGCGTGACATCGGTGCGTCGGCTGCGTCGTACAGCGTCGTTGTCGTCGTCGCCGGAGCTCATCACGATGGAAAAGTGAATGATTGCCCTTCGCAGACCAGAGCCAATCACATGCCGCCTTTCTCGACCAATCCGGACGTCTATCAGATGCAGCCAATCAGTGACGAGAAAACTCCTTGAAAACGTCACGCGGAGCTGTCTCAAGCGGTGGCTTGGCGACTCGGCGCATCCAACGTCTCTTTCGTAGTACCGGTATACTAGTACTCTATTTTATCCTGCCACTTGGTCACAAGTAATACAAGGGAGTTTTCCGGGCAGCGGACGAGATGTTATCGCCAACAATTGGTGAAGCGCAGCTTTTAATAGGCCACTCAGAAAGCGTCCAATCGCTCGGATCGAAACTGCGCCGGCTTTGTAAGAAAGGACAGAGCGGAAATCACAGCACGGACGACTTTCCGACGCAATTTTTTTGGGTCCTTTTCTGAAAGCACCCACTTGCCGTTTGTTCCTGACGTATGGCATCTAGTGCACTCGGTGCTCATGATCGAATGAGAAGCTTCAAATACAATATTAGTTGATGGGGTTATCAACTTTTTGTTATCGCCCGACACTGTGAATGAACCCTTACGCCAGACGCCACTCTCCTTTTCGCTCGTTCTCTTTCCATCACGGCCCTCGACTGCACCTAACGCGCACTAATTCTCATGTATATGCCATCGTCCTATACGACACGGTCAACGAATTCAATCGTCGCTTCGAATCTCGGCGCTATCGTCCAAGGTACTACAGGGCTCTAAGTTCAAGGTCGAAACGCTTGGCGAGGTCAAGACACAACTCAACGCTAGCTCCGAGAACCAGCCGCCTACGCCGGCAAGAAAATCCGCGCGATCGGATTCGTGGCGTACGTATGGGTACCGACTCGCTTCACGCGACGTCGGCCAAGGTTGCTGTCCACGCACCGGCCTCAAACCACAAAGCCAACCGGTTGAAGAACCCCTCGACTTAGCTGGAGAGTACACGATTGCATTGTACTAGTAGCTGACAACATCACTCAAGACATGGGTCATGAAGGTTGCAGCGCGTTATTCGTTGTTGTTGAAGTGGGTCGTCTATTACAATAGATAAAACTATGCTAAATAAAATTGTCGGACTTTCTTCGTTGTGTGTACTCGGTTGAGGGACTTGATTTAGGCAGGCGGAGGCAGGAGCGCGATCCGCGGGACGAGGTGACATCGCGGCCACTCGTCTTGGGCGAGGAGCTGGAGAAGACGACGAAGAGCAGGCTGCTCGGGCTCTCGTACGAGGCTGTGGTGCACGTGCAGTTGAGCGACACGTGCCGCCTTGACGGCAATCGTCCATGGACTTGGCAGCGGTAGGTCGGCGCGGAAGACGCGGTCGTTCCGGACTCGCCAGACGTTGAACCAGACGCAGGCGCGGAGCACGGGCCAGAGGTAGCGGAACGCGGCTTGGTGCATGCTGGACGCCGTCTTGGGCGTCAAGTAGAGGTAGCCGGAGAGCGTAGTCGGCAAGGTCACACCCAAAGGGACCGTGACGGCGTGAAGCGTGCTCCACACGTCGTTGACGAAGTCGCAGTCTACGAGGAAGTGGCGGTACGTCTCGTGCGCGGGGCAGAAGAGGCACGCTTGGTCGGCCCTGTCGAGCCATGCAGCGCGTTATTCGTTCCTGTGAGACGACTACATCAAAAGGTTGATGGGTCCACAAGCCCCATTGAATGGAACAATCCTACGCGCAACAAGATATCTTAGTAGATGAATTGCAGCACGGTGAGCGGAAAGCGTATAGCCCGCGGAAAGTTACTGCCAAGTCTTCAGATCCGGTGCGCCTCGGCCTGACGTGGCAGCCCGTTCGTACAGGTCTGGGTCCAGAAGCGCATCCATCATGTTGCTGTCTATCCTGCTTGGCACCCTTGGATCCCATCAGCCACATGTCTTTGCTTGTATTGCGAGCGGATTTTAAAGATATCATAAGCACAACGGCGACTGCCACCTATTTTGATTGCCACCCAACTCGTTGGAACTCTGACGTGTGCATGCGACTCCACGCTCGGTAAGACGCACGAGTACACATCATTCGTGTTAACGTTCATCACAGCAAGGACTTTATGTCCTTGGTCACGTCTAGCTAGACAGCTACTAGTACGATATCAGCCTTCCTTGTCATCGAGTTGGAATCCACTCGATTCTAGCCCGTCCACGGTGGACGGGCTAGAATCGCGGTGGACCATCTACCGCCGCTTCGATCGCTGCAGTTCGCTTGTGCACCGAGACGCCATTAGCAGTGTTCCGAAAGAATACTGTCAAGAATCGCAACTACGTCAGCAAACGCGGGACGGTCCGTAGGGTCGTGTTGCCAGCACGCTTCCATGAGTTCCACGAGCGTAATCGGCCACATATCCCGCTCGACAAGGCTCGGTCGGTAGGCTTCGTGGGCTACTTTGTGCAAGAGCTCGTCCGGCGACAATGCAGCATCCGAGTACGGCGCTCTTCGGTTCAAGATCTCGAGCATCACTACACAAATAGCAACCGCGAATGAGTCCCATGGTACAGTACATCTCCCAGATTCCAACGTACGCATGCTGAACGAGTAGACATCAATCTTCTCCGTATAGTCCCTCTCGCCTCGCAACATCTCGGGAGCGGTCCACGCTGGCGTCCCTACGAGCGACGTCTCGAGCCCGAGTTTGCCGCAGAGTTCGAAATTGGCCACCTTGGCCTTGAAATTGTGCCTAATAGAGACAAACGACACATATCAGATCGCATGGCCTGCATCTCGGCGGGTACATACATGAGGTGGATGTTGGCAGCGCGCAAATCGCGATGGAGGAGAGGCGTTGGTTGCGAATGCAGGTACAGCATACCCCTCGCCACGTCCAGTAGAAGGTGCACGATATGGACGAGGCTCAGGTCCGTGTCGGACGCCAGTAGCATCGCGAGCGTCCCGTGAGCTGCGTGCTCTGTGACAATGCACAGCGGTGCGCCCGTCTCCCAGCTCACGCCGTAAAACTGGGCAGTGTTGGGATGATGCACGTCAATTTGGTGGCGCACGGCTCGGTTGACCTTGAGAACCGACTCGGGTGTCGGCGATTCGATCCGAAGGATTTTCACTGGTGCGCCGTCAAAGGTCCCGTCGTGAGTGACACCTCCAAGGGCACTGCGACCCAAGACCCCTTCGCCATGGACGTGGATTGACTCGAAGGCAATCATGAACGCGGGCGGAAGGCATGTAAGCATCTTGGGTGTCGCCTGCGCAGCGTCGATAGAGTTCGCGTCTTGATCCGGTGCTGCTTCCCTCGACGACACGGTCTTGGACGTCGCGTCGGCAGCAACGAGCTCGTCGTTGCGCTTCTCGAAGTTGTGCTTGGTAGTATTTTGCATG
Source organism: Saprolegnia parasitica CBS 223.65 (assembly GCF_000151545.1). Taxonomy (NCBI): domain Eukaryota; phylum Oomycota; class Saprolegniomycetes; order Saprolegniales; family Saprolegniaceae; genus Saprolegnia; species Saprolegnia parasitica. The sequence goes on along the minus strand of NW_012156552.1, from coordinate 31,195 downwards.
TGTGATGTGCTCGATGTATTTGGAAGTGAGGAATACTGGGAGACCGCGACGCGAATCTTTCAAAGCAAAGACGAGAGCTGACTTGAACAAACATGAACATTTGTGTCATTTGTATTCTCATGGTTTTTACTCCATGGTGATTGTTGTTGTCGCAGGCAGTCTCCGCTACGAGGATATCAACTCGTACTGGAATTGAACGAGTATCAACAACAATTCAAGGACGGCTGTCGTGAACTTGATATTGGTCACCCATGTATCTGTTACAAAAGCCGGGTCAAAAATCGATGGCTCGGGTCTTGAGGCGGCGCCGCAGGTAGAAATGGGCCTCGGGTGGGGGGGGGCTCGCCAGCCGCACCTCCAGGTGGCACAAGCCCCTACTAGAGAAAACTGATGGGCCACTGCAAGCGTTCGACCCTTCGTCGAATAGCGCAATCGATTGGGACACATGTTTCTCCCAAGGGCAAGACAACGACCACCTGCGTCGTCTACGGCCCCGGCAACAAGACCAATAACTGCTGCAGTCTCACGCCGAGCAGCCGTTCGTCAAATCTGCCACACATCGAAACGCCTAAATGCACCAAGCAGACATCAGCTAGGCGCCTTTGGTAGACCAGAAAGCTGGCGAGTGCCACTCTTCTGAAAAGAGCCAGTTGATTTGTGGCTGTGGGTGACAAATCATGATCGCTCGAGCGCTCGTGGTTTCTCTTGATTGCAAGTATCGTGTAGGCCAGAGCCCAGGACGACGTGCTCGCACTGCAGAACCCTTCAAGTCAATGCGGTATGAAACTCACGAAAACGATTCATACCCAGCGCTGATTCACGGTGCGCCGCAACGGAACGATGAAGACGCTGAAAGAACGATTGACAGAGGCTTCGCAAGATCAAGGCTTCGCAACGCGCCGCACTTTGGTTCCAGTGTGTAGCGATCTTGAACCAACCGTGCTACAATCTATGCCTCGCGTGACATTAAACGCGCGTTGGGCAACATAGCGGACAACCCGACTGGTTGCACGCGTGAACAAGTCGGTAGCAGTCCGACCATCGCGTGGTTGAGCGTATCATCGCGGGTGCCAACCGCGGCACTGCTTTCGTGGCAGCAACGTGTGCTCATCTGGACGTCGGAGGCTTTACCACAGCGATATGACGAAACATTTGATGTTGCCGGGGGGGCGGTGGGTGATCATTTCTTACCTGTAGCGTCGGCGGGGCGTGCTTGGGTATTGGCCCAGGTCGACGCCGTGCCATCTTTACGCTTGGAACCATCAAGTTAAGTCGCCGATGAGAAAAGTAATTTCGATCAACATCTCACACGGGTCTTTACAATTGTATTGTACAAAAGTTGTTTGATATAATCACTCTGTCTGTATCAAACGCCAGTCTCAGCGACTGCTTTTGTCGACAAGACAATTAGTTGCTCTCCGTTGCTTGCCCGAATGCCTCGTGTGCTAGGACACCAACAAGCTAGGACAGAAGAGTCTGCTGCAGGATGTAGAATGGATTTAGAACCTGCAAGGCATGACTGCATGTATTAACAGTAAACGATTAGTCGAGGATTCACAAAACCTTGGTGAAAATCTGAAACACCACTCTTCGTTCGACGTGATGGCCGCTTAGGGCTTGGGGCACTTCTCGAGCGTGATGACCTTCGCGCCAGCCTGAATACCCGTCGAGATGGCGCCGGCCGTATCGTTGTTGACAGCACTCAACGCGATCTTGGCAACAGACCCAATGATCTCGATCGCACTCGAGGCACACGTGGCGCTCGTCGACGTGCAGAAGAGACCGCAGTTGGACGGAATCGACGGCGGGCACTGGGGCCAGCACATGGGACCGACGCCCTTGTAGCCGGGCGCGCACGGCTTGTAGCAAAAGAGACCGCTCTTCTCGAGGCCCTTGTCGCAGCCAAGGCGCGAGACACCGACGCCACGGCCATAGTGGTCCTTGCGGCAGAACGCGCCGTCGTCCGTCGTGCCCGCGGGGCAGTCGGGCGTGCAAATGCAGCAGCCAAAGCTGTGGTAGCCCGGCTTGCACTTGGGGTACCACATGAGGCCGTTCTTCTCGCACTGGCCGTTGTTTTCAGCATTGCACTTGTCTTCGTTCCAGAGCGTGTAGCCGGCGCCGCGGCCGTACGCCTTGGGCTTGGTGCACGAGGCGCCAACATCGGTGACACCCTCGGCGCCGCTGCAGCCCTTCTTGCGGCAGAGGCAGCAACCCACCTTTTCGTAGCCTTCCTTGCATTTCGGGTAGCAGAGCGCACCGTAGGCCTCCTCGCCTTCCAAGCACTGGTTGACGACGGGCGTGCCAAAGCCGCGGCCGACACCATCGCGGATGCAGACCTTCGGGTTCGGGTCGAGCGTCAAAAGGAACTGCTGGAGCACCGACTGGATCGCGTTCGTGATGGCGACACCGTCCTTGATGTCGACGCCGCCGCCCTGCACGATCGCCTTGATGTCGTCGACGATCTTCTTGCCGTCCTTGAGGTTGTTGAGGCCGTGGTTCCATGCCGTCTGGAGGTGGCCAAGGATCGACTGCGTGAGCTCGGGCGTCAAGCCGCCGGCCGCGATGCGCTGGAGGTCCTTGACGATCGCTTCAAAGTCTGCGCGGAGCTCGGCGCCCATGGCGTACGCCTTTTGGATGTCGTCGGCGAGCGTCGAGTTGGTCGGCATCTTGGTCGGGAAGTAAAGCTGCACGATCTTTTGAAGCGCGCTTGAGATCTCCGCCGCGTCCGCGGGCGTGCCGCCGTTCTGGAGCAGATTCTTGATGTTGTCAAGGATCGTCTTGGCCTGGCCGACGTCACGGACACCGTGGCCAATCGCGCTCTGCAAGTGGCCGAGCGCTTGCTGGACGAGGTCGGACGTAAAGCCGCTGGCCTTGATGGCCTTGAAGTCGTTGATGAGGTTGGTGATATCGAGGACGGCGTCTTTGCCAAGCTGCACGATGACAGGGATGTCCGACGCGACACCGGCTTCGGGCACCGAGACATTGGTCGGTGTCGTGGGCTGGGCCGACGCGACGGCAAAGACCGCAAGTGCAAGCGTGGAAAGCGACAGGAGCTTCATGCTGATGGAGGTGGTAAATGCGTCCGAGACTGCAAATGAAAGAATGAGGCGAGCAAACCTGCCCACACTTGTTAATAATACGAACGCCCCACAATTTACCCACGCGTGGGTGAAGTTGCGTGAACGCGAGTTGGTAATACGCAATTGACAGATCGATGTGTCTGTTTGTTATCGGGTGTAGAGGTCGCCGCTATGTTTACCTAAACCCGTGGTACGACACGGAGCGGAGGGAAACAGTGTAACACCGTGATACACTATCCAACACAAATGGCGACGCCCAGAGCGACGCCACTTGTCCAGCGCATCGACTCGATAGCATCGAGATTGTTGCTATAAACGCGGCGATGGCTCGCGGTGATATAGGACCGATTTCGTGGTACCCGAGAAACCCATGAGTGTCTTTTACGCGTCCTTACCAGGATCAACAAGATAAGGGTGATCTGATGCATTGGCAGCTGCGTCGTGGAAACGACAGGATGGGGAGGTTATGAAAGGTACGAGTTGAGCATTTCTTGTCGTGAGAAGGTACATCCATGCATACAAATGTTGGAAAATCTGGACCCTCCGCAACGGCACGCCTCGCGTCTGATCCAATGTACAGGTCATGCCCAGTTCCAGCGTACAAATAACTTGAGACGGCTCCATTCGAGTACTGGATATTCAACTATACTAGAGTGCAAGCCAAGAAGACGAATCGGGAACACGTTGTGGTTGAAAGATACCTTTTGAAAACATCCGGATGTGAAACGCGTGGTACGCCTAGCAGCCCTACCCCGCACCAAATCTGATTTTGTGTGAGTTGCACGTTGCGGCGGTCACGTACCACGGCCGAGCCAGATTACAACGTCTCTGATTACACGTACATATATGCACGGTGCGACGGCATCGGTGGTCGAGGTCTTTTTGGCTCATACATTTCCACGAATCGAGTCCAGCACCCAACAGGTGAAGAAAGCAGGGGAAAGGAAACTGCATTCGGACGCGAAAGGTGTGTCGATACGTCCCCTGCAAGTGACTCAACATGCGGCGAGTTGTGGATTTATAGAGACGTCGTTTGGGTTGCTTTTGTCGCGCGCATAAACGAGCCAGAGCCGATCGTTGGGCGCGTGGCATCGCACCCATGTGGCGTCCACACGCATGCGCTGATTGCTCACTTATACTATGCGCTGATTGCTCACTTGAAGAAGATTTGCCGCGTGGTCACGCATGCACACGGTAAGCACATACGTATACATCTGTGCACTTGTGATCGCGTGCACCACGGCGAAATGTCGTTATCGTCGACGTACTGTACCCACCCACTAGTATGTGTGCTGGTACCGGTACAGTTTGAGCAAGTCCCAAAATTCTAGTTGCGCCTCTACTAGAGTACGATGAAACGCAAGGGCCGCCGAGGATGGCGGTATACATGTAGGCACCCTTAACCCTTCCACGAAAACGATTCACGTTGGTTGTCATCTCGTATTCGCGATCGCAGGCTCTGTCGTGCCATAAGGGACTGCGGTTTACGTAGCCCATTGCAGAAGTCACCCGCAACACTGCAAGATCAGTGGGCAAACCCAGTTGTTACAGGAATCGAGCAAGATCGCCATTTGCCGTCAGATGGTTTTGGTTTTCAGAAGGTTCCGAGAGCTGTTCCGAGGCGGTTCTTTCTCGAGGCTCGATGCCTCTCGATGCGCTTATCACGACTCAGTCGATCGCGCCGCAAGAGACCTCCTTGAGATTCTGAACGTTCACCACAACAGACTTGTCCAATCCTCAGCGACAACTGAGGGCCAGCAGCTTCTCGTTATACCTAGTCCAAGACACCCGCGCTCATGTGCAGCGTGCCGTACGGTGTCAGCGGCGTAGGCCAAGATAATCGTCGCGTACTAGAAGAACGTACTCGTGCTATTAGTATAAATATGTAACTGGTACTACATCACGAACGCGATCCAGTCGGTGCTGCGGCCCTCTCTCTTGGCGCGATGCCGTCGCGGCGTCCGAAATCCTTGCTTCCTCTTTCAAGATCCAACGACTCGGGGCAACAGCCGTGTCTCCGCCATGTCAGTGGTGGGCGAGGCGGGTTCGTCTCTTCTCGGGCATCTCCTCCATGTACTTGGGCTCGAGCTGGCGCGCTTGTGACCACTTGTGCTACTGATCGCCTGCTTTCGGTTAGTTTTGATACGCAGGAATGCTCTAATGCTCTGGCACGAAAAGGGTGCGTGGGGCCTGACCGCCCCAGCCTCATGGAAGAAGCGGCGGGTTGCTTCTCAGGAGTCGACATCTAACACGAGAGTGGTCGCGCAACTCCGCTCTCGAAACGATCGTTTCCGCTCCGTGCGCCGAAAAACACCCTTTGCTCTCTCCGTCTTTCGCGGCAAACCGCTTCCGCTGTGCTTGGAAGTGACCCAACGAAGGCGGAAGCGCCTTCATTGCACTTTGCTCCCCTTAGTGCAAGAAGGGCGTTAATAATGGTAGCGTCGCGCGTACCCAACGCCAGCAAATGGCCGCGGCGTTGGCGACGCGTTCAGGAAACCGAGACAATGCAGTTCTGAAACAACCACGCATGCAAGTATACTCTTGTGTTGCAGAGCCTCAAGTGCATAGTCGGCTTTCACAACGTCGGGTACTGCGTCTACTCTCCTCAACTACTGGCTCGCACCCACGATGACGGCGCGTTCTACCATAAGAGCTACAATCTCTCGCGCCTCGGGTGCCCAAATAACTTTAAGAGAGCCGCAGTCTCGCCAACAAGCCGCGCCCAACCGTCTACAGTGGTGCGAACCCCGTGCCTGTCATCGTTTCGGTCCTACTGCGACCTCCTTTGTACATCGATGAGCGTGTCCATGTGTGCGTCGAGATCATTGGCTCGATAGCCAAGATTGCATGCATTTCGCGCTAATCGCCCTTAACAAGAAAGCTCGACAGGTCATCAGCCACAAAGGATGTTCCGCTGCAGCGCTGCCCAAGCGCTCAACACACAACACAGACGACTGACGCATCGTGAAACTATCGGCGTGTGGTTGTCTGCCGCGTCGCGATCGGCGCAAATGATCAACGTCGTTGCGTGTCTCATAGGATTGTGTATACCCAGGTGCCGTCATGGTCGGGTACACTAATAACATACACGTAGCCGGGTCAGCTGCGGACGGGTGTCGTGCATGATCGACCAGTTGCATCTGGGTCGTGCATGGTCGATCCTTTTGTTGTGCATTATTGATACAGAGGCACAGCAGGCGTCCCTTCACATCACAGATACCATTCGTGGCAGCCTCCAACGATGTTGTTGAAGTGAGTCTATTTAGATATAATTTACACTGAACTGGATATGGTGGTGGACTAGCGATTCCAAGGTGCTACGACGAGCCGGCCGCCGAGAGGCTTCGCCGAGCGGGAGACGTGGCGTGTGAACGGCACATGCCGGAACAAAGTTGTCGCGAAGCCATGCGTCGTGCCGCAGGGCTGCCATCATTTGGAAGAGGCACAATGCTTGAGTGTTCAGCAGCAAATGTTGGAGGTGCAGCTTGGTCAACAACGCGGCTCGTTGGGCGGCTGCCGCAGGCGGGCAGCCTCTAACGTTACGTTGTATTCCGACCATGTCCCAATGAACAATGATATGCCATTTGTACACGCAAACACAGACAATGTAGCGTCTCCAAGCCCCTTCTATGATTGTCAACGGCCAGCGCATGCCCTGGATACAGTATACCGATTGGAGACGGTTTCTCGCATTTCAATCTTTTGCGCCCGACGCTTGCAACTTCAACCATGTTGTCCGTTGTTGTTGTCGTCGTCGTCGGTGCAACATAGCAGAGAGCCAGCATACCTGTACCGGTGGCATCCACGCATCTTCGCTGCATGTTCCATGCGTGCAAGGCCGCGCAGCACTGCCTCTCCATCCGTGTCTGCACATCGCACCGTCTGTCGTGCCACAAACTATCGATCCCAAAAGGCTCACTTTTCAATTTCCACCACCATGCAACTCGCCTACCTCCTCGCTTGCCTCGCGGCACCGGTCGCCATTTACGCGCAGCCCGACGCCGGCGACATGGCGTCGACGCTTCGTCTCGTCGATGGCAACATTGCGCAGCTCATTGCGGACATGCAGACGATCGCCAAGGACGGTCTCAACGAAACGCTGCGCGACAGCATCAAGTTCAACCTCGAACAAGCCAACGCGCTTGCGCTCCACAACCTCAACGGTAGTGAAGTGATGCTCCAGGACGTCGCGCGGGCCACCAAGCCGTCCAAGCTTGAAGCGTTCGACCCGGCTCAGGGCATGGATATTGCCAACGGCGTCCAGCAAGCGGTCCAGCAAGTGCTTTCGCTTTTGGACCCGAACCCCAAGGTGTGCATGCGCAAGCCTGTCGGGCGTGGTGTCGGCACGGTGCTCGCGAACCAATGTCTTGCGGGCGAAGAGCCGTGGGGCGCGCTCTGCTACCCAAAGTGCAAAGACGGCTACGAGAACGTGGGTTGCTGCATCTGCCGCAAGAAGGGCTGCGGCGGCGTTCAAGGCGTCACCGACATTGGTATGTCGTGCACCAAGCCCAAGGCGTACGGCCGCGGCTCGGGCTACGCGCTCTGGAATCAAGACAAGTGCAACCGTGAAAACAAGCAAGGCTGCGAGAAGAACGGCCTCATGTGGTACCCCAAGTGTGAGAAGGGCTACCATGCGTTTGGCTGCTGCATCTGCACCCCCGACTGCCCCGCCGGCTCGCACGACGACGGCGCGTTCTGCCGCAAGGACCATATGGTCGTGGCGTCGGCGTCTCGCGCCTTGGCTGCGACGAGGGCCTTGAACAAAGCGGCTTGCTTTGCTATCCCAAGTGCGACGAGGGCTACATGGGTCTTGGCCCGCTCTGCTGGCCCAAGTGCACGGGCGAGACGCCGTTCCGGTGCGGCCTCTTTTGCGCGTCGTCGAGCGCAACCTGTGCGTCGAGTACGGTCGAGATCGTCGGCGCCGCCGTCAAGGTGGCACTGAGCATTGCGAGCGAAGACGTCATCGGTGCAATTGCTACGACGGTGCAAGTCGGGAAGAAGCTCATCTTTATGGACAAGTGCCCGTCGCCGTCGCCGTTTACAGGTACCCCGACGACGTCGCCGATGACGTCCTCACCGACCGCTGCACCGACGACGGCCGCTATTACCACGACATCGTCTCCGACAACGGCCGTTGCCACGACACCTGCTGCGACGACGGCTGCACCCACGACACCTGTTGTGACGACGACTGCACCCACGACACCTGTTGCGACGACGACTGCGCCCGTGACGCCGGCGGCGACGACACCGGCGCCATCGAGCACGGACGCGCCGTACCCTGCGTACACAGACGCGCCGTACCCCGCGTACACGGACGCGCCGTACCCCGCGTATTAAGTGCATCGATGAGAGCTGTTGTTGTTCAAGTGGGTCTTCTATACTATAGATATAAACTAAGCTAAATAAGAATGTCGGACTTTCTTCGTTGTGTGTACTCGGTTGAGGGACGGGATTTAGGCAGGCGGAGGCAGGAGCGTGATCCGC
>NW_012156552.1:19678-22309 GCF_000151545.1 Saprolegnia parasitica CBS 223.65 | reverse complement strand
CCAAAGGGACCGTGACGGCGTGAAGCGTGCTCCACACGTCCTTGATGAAGTCGCAGTCTACGAGGTAGTGGCGGTACGTCTCGTGCGCGGGGCAGAAGAGGCACGCTTGGTCGGCCCTGTCGAGCCAGTGCAAATGTGCGCGGAACTTGACCGCGCGGAGCATCACTTGGTAGACGAAGTCGGCGTACTTTGGTAAGATAGCGTCGGGTAGCCGGAGCTCAGCTGCGGCGGCTACGGCGGCAGGCGCCTCGTAGAAGTCTCCCTCGACGCCCAGGTGGCGAGTCGGTAGTTGCAAGCGCGTCCTTGGCGGGGTACGACGTCGGCGGGCGTCGTCTGGGTCAACGGCTTGGTAACTTTGTGGAGTCGAACCAGCCATGGCGGTTTGGGAGTCGGGCTGTCGGGCTTGGCACAGGGCCTCGATGAGAGTTGTTGTTGTTGACCTGAGTTATGTTACACGCAATTATAAAGATATGGTGGACTTCCTAATGCGCTCGTGAGGCTTGGCCGGTGCGTCAGCGAGAAGCGTTAGTGGTCGTGATTCGAGATTGCGCGAGGGGACCAGGTATCGTGCACACCAAGGGTTGTCACGGAGAGCAACCACCGACGCGTCAAGAGATGGCACCACGGCGCGACGAGCTAAGTGCCGGACGTGCAATCGTGCGATAGAAGCTGCCGGATGGCGAGCGCGGCAGCGGGAAGTTGCGTCAGCGTCGATCGGAAGACTCGGTTGTTTTTGCGTTCGAGCCAAAGACAATACCAGACGCAAGCGCGTAAGATCGGCCAGAGGGCACGAATGGACGACTTGTGGGCCGAGTACGGCGCGGCGACGTCGTCGTAGAGAAAGCCAGCGACCGACGACGAGAGTTGCATCTGCAAAATGCCCCGCATCGGTGCAAAGGCGCACCAGATCGCTCGGACGTATGGGCATCGCACCAAAAGATGATCGTACGTTTCACCGGCTTGCGCATCGCAGAGAAGGCAGTGTCGAGCATCGTGGCCGAGAAAGTGCAAGCTGGCTCGGACGGCCACGACTTTCAGCGCGACCCGGTACACGAAGTCACCGTAGCGTGAAAGGACGTAAGGTGGTTGCCGTAGAGGTACAAATGAGGCCGCTCGGCCCGGGTGCTCGTAGAAGGTCGCTGGGACGCTAAGGTGTTGCACTGGGAGCACACGCCCGTCAAATTTCGGTCGCTGTCAGGAGCCGGTCAGCCAGACGTTCATAGTCGCCGCGAGAACAACGCGGGGTCCGAACTTGACGAGCCATGTCGAGGCACTGGTTGAGCGCACGTCATGATCGGCAGGCGAGATGAGCTGGAAGCATCCAACGAGAGCGGTCGCGAGCAGCCGGATCCAACGGCGGGTTTGCTACAGCGCTGGAAATAGTCCTGGTAGATGTTTTCTTCGAGGTCGGCGACCGTGTGTCCAAGGGCTTGGAAACTGTCTACGTGCGTGTAATCTTGAGCGACGACCGTCTTGATGTGCGAGTAGCGATCTTTCGCGAGCCATTTGAGCTTGCCAAGTCAAAGGTGTTCATCGAGTACGAAATAGTCCGATTATGTTACTATGTACCTGTTGTCATAAGTCAGACTACATTGCAGTACGCATACGCAGCATACTTTTACTTCAAAACCGCTCGATTTGCACATTTTTGCAGTCAGTTACTGCATCTGGTCGAGCTTGCAGTGCTCCATGACGACGATCTTGGAGCCTGTCTGGACGCCGTTCGAGATCGCGCCCTGCGAGTCCTTGTTGACAGCGCTGAGTGCGATCTTGGCAATACCGCCAATGATGTCGACAGCGCTCGACGCGCACGTGGCCGCCGACGACGTGCAAAAGAGACCACAGCCAAACGGCGTCGCGCCACCGCACTTTGGCCAGCACATGGGGCCCTTGCCCTTGTACTTGTCGGCGCACGGCGGGTAGCACATCAAGCCGCTCTTTTCTTGACCCGCTTGGCAACCAAGACGCGAGGCGCCAGCACCGCGACCGTAGTGGTCCTTGCGGCAGAACGCACCGTCGTCGTGGGTGCCCGCGGGGCAGTCCGGGGTGCAGATGCAGCAGCCGAACGCATGATAGCCCTTTTGACACTTGGGGTACCACATGAGGCCGTTCTTCTCGCAGCCCTGCGGGTTCTCGGCCGAACATTTGTCTTCGTTCCAGAGCGCGTAGCCCGAGCCGCGACCGTACGCCTTGGGCTTGGTGCACGACATACCAATGTCGGTGACGCCTTCCGCGCCGCTACAGCCCTTCTTGCGGCAGATGCAGCAGCCGACCTTCTCGTAGCCGTCCTTGCATTTCGGGTAGCAGAGCGCACCGTAGGCCTCCTCGCCTTCCTGGCACTGGTTGAACACGAACGAACCAACGCCACGGCCGACACCTTCGCGCAAGCAGACGCGCGGCGCCGGGTCGAGCGACCCGAGCACCTGCTGGAGCGCCGACTGGATGTCGTTGACCACGCTCACGCTATCGTTAAGCGAGATGCCCTTGTTCTGAATGATGGCCTGGATGTGCTGGACGACCTCCTTGCTGCCGTTGACATTCTTGAGTCCGTGCTTGACCGCGTCCTGAACGTGGTCCTTAATGCTGAGGAGGACCGTCATGTTGACCGGGCCTTGCGACAGCAAGTGCAGG
>NW_012156552.1:12504-19578 GCF_000151545.1 Saprolegnia parasitica CBS 223.65 | reverse complement strand
GGCGATCGTCTGCGCATCGTCATGGATCGCGCTCGTCGCGTTCGGCGCAACCGGCGACGCCGGCAGCCAGCGCGACGTCAGCGAGTTGACGGCCGCGACAATACCATCGGCATCTTCGGGCTTGCCGCCGTCCTTGAGCAGCGCCTGGACGTCTGCAATGATCTTCTTCCCGTCCGCGACGCTCTCAAGGCCGTGAGCGACTGCGGTCTGAAGACGGTCCTTGATCGCGAGCACTTGCTGGACCTTGTTGGTCGAGTTGGACGACTTGAGCAGCTGGACGTCGGCGACGAGGCCCTTGACGTCCGCGATGAGGTTGTCGGCGACTTGGATGCCGTTCTGGAGGTTGGTGCCGACGTCTTGGGTCGAGGCCGCGACGCCGCACACAAAGGCGAGGAATAGACCAGCAAGCGTACACAACTTCATGCTTGGTGGTGAAGATCGAAATGCAAAGTGAGCGCTGTGTGTGGTGAGCACACGACGTTTGCTTGACCGCAGCAGCACGCGTGGCCTCTTGAAGTCGCACCTGCCGCAGGATTACAACAGCATCCAAGGGACCATGCGACGCGGTAGCCGTGTGGGTGCGCCGTTGGCCGTGGAACCGTAAAAAAGGACTGTATTGTTCTCGTTGCAATCCCTGCCAGTGTTGCAGTACCATGCTACGCCTTGTCCAGGCACATTTAAGCCGACAATGACGCGTCGAGATGCTACGTACCCGTGGCTAGATGTCGAGCGAGACCTGGGACAACGACTGTGCAATGGAATCGGGTTGCTTGCTCGACTACGCCACGTCAAGCGACGTAGCTGGCGACGCTGTATCCCAGCGCATGGCACGTACGATCCCCGATGGCGTGTGGGTGCCATCCGAAGGCGGCATACTCCTCCGTAGCCACACATACGTATACTTGGGTGGCGCCGACTGTCGGTTTGAGCGAAACGTCGGACGTTTCCACAAACTGCCTTTTACATCACATCACATTTGACTACTGTAGTAGCGACGAGGGAGTCACAAATGCCCCGTATGCTTGCTATGTAGCGCATCCGTTTTGATGGCTTGTGCACATCTGGCTCGTGCACGTCGTTGGGCATCCAACGACCAGGAATCAACCCATCGCCTAGACAGCTCGCGTGGAGCTCCATATTCGTGCTCTATCGTTCGCGCACCTTGTTTGTCTCTGCAATGGCTCGTGGGATGGCCACCGTTTCGTTCCATCATGATTAGCGTAGAACAGCACTAGAAGGATAGGGCGCAAAGTAGATCGAATCAATCGTCAAACTTGTCGCAGGAACCCTACCCCTTGTATAAAACGACAGAGACAACATTAGCCGCCCACGACGCCTACGAAACTTCCCGCTACTGCGCTCGCAATCAAGGCAGCTACTATTTCACGACTGCAGGTCCGGCATTTGGCCCGTCGCGCTGTGGTGCCATCGCTTGACGCGTCGCGCAAGGCTCACCGCAATGACCCTTACATGTAACGTTACCTTGTTCCTCGCTCAATCCCTTAAGCGATCGTCGCTTGACGCACCGGTCATGCCTCACGAGTGCATTAGGAAGCCCACTATCTTTGAAATGACACGTTAGTAACTTCTTCTAACAACTACAACAATGACAACATTAGCCACGCAGTGCATGTCAAGATCGATCACTCAAGCGACCTCCTCTCCCTACAGTACAGCGAGCGGCAAAAAAAATCGAGAGGTTATGTGAAAGGAGCACCATCCAAACCAACACATGTGTCAATGCGTTCATCTCAAAAGTAGTAGTACTCATCTTCACTCGATTGAATACCCTATATGCTATGACAACTACGCACACAACTACGCCTTTTACTGCATCTGGTCGAGCTTGCAGTGCTCCATGACGACGATCTTGGAGCCTGTCTGGACGCCGTTCGAGATCGCGCCCTGCGAGTCCTTGTTGACAGCGCTGAGTGCGATCTTGGCAATACCGCCAATGATGTCGACAGCGCTCGACGCGCACGTGGCCGCCGACGACGTGCAAAAGAGACCACAGCCAAACGGCGTCGCGCCACCGCACTTTGGCCAGCACATGGGGCCCTTGCCCTTGTACTTGTCGGCGCACGGCGGGTAGCACATCAAGCCGCTCTTTTCCTTGCCAGCTTCGCAACCGAGGCGAGCCTTGCCGACACCACGGCCATAGTGGTCCTTGCGGCAGAACGCACCGTCGTCATGCGTACCGGCCGGGCAGTCGGGCGTGCAGATGCAGCAGCCAAACGGATGGAAGCCGGCCTTGCACTTGGGGTACCACATGAGGCCGTTCTTCTCGCAGCCCTGCGGGTTCTCGGCGACGCACTTGTCCTGGTTCCAGAGCGCGTAGCCGACACCGCGGCCGTACGCCTTGGGCTTGGTGCACGAGACGCCGATATCATGGACGCCTTCTGCGCCGCTGCAGCCCTTCTTGCGGCAGATGCAGCAGCCGACCTTCTCATAGCCTTCCTTGCATTTCGGGTAGCAGAGCGCACCGTAGGCCTCCTCGCCTTCTTTGCACTGGTTGAAGACGAACGAACCAACGCCACGGCCGACACCTTCGCGCAAGCAGACGCGCGGCGCCGGGTCGAGCGACCCGAGCACCTGCTGGAGCGCCGACTGGATGTCGTTGACGACACCGACACTGTCCTTCATGTCGATGCCCTTGTTGTCAATGATCTTTTGAATGTCCTTGATGACCTTCTCGCTGCCCTTGACGTTGTCGAGACCGTGCGCGATCGCTTGCTGCAAATGGTCCTTGATGCTCAAAAGCAGCGTCGCGTTGATAGGGCCGCCCTGCGACAGCAAGTGCATGTCGTTGGCGAGGAGCGCAATGTCGTTCTTGGTGTCAATGATGACCTTGGCGATCGTCTGCGCATCGTCGTGGATCGCGCTCGTCGCGTTCGGCGCAACCGGCGACGCCGGCAGCCAGCGCGACGTCAGCGAGTTGACGGCCGCGACAATACCATCGGCATCTTCGGGCTTGCCGCCGTCCTTGAGCAGCGCCTGGACGTCCGCAATGATCTTCTTCCCGTCCGCGACGCTCTCAAGGCCGTGGGCAACTGCGGTCTGAAGACGGTCCTTGATCGCGAGCACTTGCTGGACCTTGTTGGTCGAGTTGGACGACTTGAGCAGCTGGACGTCGGCGACGAGGCCCTTGACGTCCGCGATGAGGTTGTCGGCGACTTGGATGCCGTTCTGGAGGTTGGTACCGACGTCTTGGGTCGAGGCCGCGACGCCGCACACAAAGGCGAGGATGAGACCAGCAAGCGTACACAACTTCATTGGACTAATACTCGTGGGGACCGAGTGGGTATTTCACTTTGCGTAAAATGAAAAGTGAGGTCCGAAATCGGCTTGGTGCAAACGCGCTCAGCCACCATGTGCGGCACCATGTGTTGTCGGCGACATGCACCGGATGTGTCCGAGTTGAAGGCGCCGCATGGCACTCTCTGGCTCTGCGCCGTCCATAAGATTACACGTACACATTGCAGTTTAAAACACTGATGGATTGTATGGCACCGTTACATGCCACCGCTGGTCGCACGGATGCGTAGGTGATCGCAGCATCGAGGTATAAAAAGAGTCTCTGGCTTGCACACGCGACGTCGGATACTAGTATCACGGATGCTTTTGGCTGCAAAATGGCCCTTCCCCGAGTCCCAATACGCTGTAATTCATGGCATCCTTCCTGCAGCTGCCTTGACCACGGAAGCGAACATGACCTATCTATGTGCTACAGCTAGGTAGACTGCCTGTAGCGGTGGCTTTGATCACGATTCACTTCAGGAAGTATGATGTGCCACAGCGCTGATGCCACGCCACATGCTGGTACGTAGTGTCGGGGCAATGCGCTTGGGTGCGAATATCTTATCTTGCATACGCCACACTAGCAACAAGCTCGCGCCGTTAAAGGCATCAGGCGGCGCGCCTCGCCACAGTCCATTGGAAACGCATCGCCATTGACACGGCAGTGTACACGTCGCTGAGTCGTCCTCCGTAGTGTGTGTACATGGACATCCATTTCCACCCTGTCTTCTGAGAAGGCCTCTCTTTGACCGCAGGATCCAGGCACACCGGATGCTTCAGGCCGTCGGATCGTAACTCACAGCGTCCATCACATGCAAACCAGCTGGGTCTAGAAGGGCCACGGTTTCTCTACCGAGCACGTTCGTCGCACGTTCGTCACAGCGCGTGACAGCCGTCCATAATTGCGACTCACATCGATTACTGTAGATGAAAACGGCACGACTGCTGCCGTGCTTAGAAAGCCAGAAGACGCGATCCCAAGTTGCCATTATACGATCTCTAGTCGTTCGTGGTTCAGCACGGCAGTCAATCGGGTCGGCTAATACTGTATGGGCCGTTGGAGCTGGTAGTGCGAGCAGTGTCGTCGTGGAATGAGACTTTAAAGAAAAGTAAAAAGACTCAACGCGAACACCGTGCAGCTCTACATTATTGAGTCGAGACGCCACCGTGTACTCGTAAAGCAATACTGTTGTGCATATCACCTCACCGTGACTTGTGTCCTTACCAAAAATAGGGTTGTCCATGGTATTACATTCAACAACAACCGCCAACTCTATTTCGGACGCTTACTTGGGGCACTTGTCCATTGTAATGAGCTTGTAGCCGGCCTTGACGGTTTCTTTGACCGCGCCGACGTAGTTTTCCGCCACGATACTGAGCGCAATCTTGGTCGCGCTGCCCGCAATCTCGACGGCACTGGACGCACACGTCGCACTTGTCGACGTGCAGAAGAAGCCGCACTGGAACGGCGTCGGCCCTGAGCACTTGGGCCAGCAGAGCGGGCCAAGACCATTCTGGTTGCGTTGGCACGGCGGGTAGCAAAAGAGACCACTCTTGTCCAAGCCGTCGTCGCAGCCGAGACGGGCTTTGCCAATACCGCGGCCATAGTGGTCCTTGCGGCAGAACGCGCCGTCGTCGTGGGTGCCCGCAGGGCAGTCGGGCGTGCAGAGGCAGCAGCCAAAGTTGTGGTAACCCGGCTTGCACTTGGGGTACCACATGAGGAGGTGCTTCTCGCAGCCCTGGGGGTTTTCACGGATGCACTTGTCCTGGTGCCAAAGTGTGTAGCCCACGCCGCGGCCGTACGCCTTGGGCTTGGTGCACGAGATGCCAATGTCATGGACGCCTTCCACACCGCTGCAGCCCTTCTTGCGGCAGAGGCAGCAGCCGACCTTCTCGTAGCCATCCTTGCATTTCGGGTAGCAGAGCGCGCCCCACGACTCTTCGCCGTCCAAGCACTTGGTCTGGACGAGCTTTCCAAAGCCACGGCCTTCGGCGAGGCGCATGCACACCTTCGGGTTCGGGTCCAAGAGCGACAGGACGTTCTGGACTGCGTTCTGAACACCGTTGGCGATGTCAATGCCCTGCGCTGGGTCAAACGCCTCGAGCTTGGATGGCTTGGTGACCGTGCCAATCTCGTGCAGCATTTCGTCGCTGCCTTGGAGCTTGTTGAGCGCGAGCGCGTTGGCCTGCTCCATGTTGCGCTGGATGCTCGCGCGCAGCGTCTCGTTCATGCCGTCTTTTGCGACCGCTTGCATGTCGGCAATGAGCTGGGCAATGTTGTAGTCGACGAGGTTGAGGAGCTCGGCACTGTTGGCAGGCGACGCCACCTCGATCGTCGGGAGCGCCGTCGGCAACGTCGTGTTGGTGGCCGCCACGGACGCGACAACGAGCGCGGCAAGCCAAAAAGGCGCATGGCGATATTAATAGTTCACAAGAGCTGTGAAATGGAAAAGTGACGACCCGCCGCATATGCATGCGAGAGCGCCAGTCGGTCAGAGTGGTCCTTGGACGTAGATGATTGTCATATGTTCTACTGGCTTTCTCGCGGCGACGGTTTTCTGAGTTGGGCGTAACGCCTCCATGTGATCCAGCACGACCACAAAACGGATGGCCATCCACGCGCGGCGAGATATGTAGGATGTCGGAACATCTATAGTACACCTAGGCTCTGTAGGGGTCTCTGGCGCTGAATGGACTGCGCAGTGGTACAATGGTCGAATCGATGGCGTGGATGACATAGACAGCTATCAAGACGCAACGATGCTCTGTCGGTCCGCTGGACGCACCTGGGTGGCTGCAGCCAAACGCATCCGCGCTGCGGTGGCAAGAGCCATGACGAGACGCAGGACTAGCATCGACATCACGTCGATGCTAAACGACGTGTACGTCGTTTCCAATGCACCGTACTACCATACTAGTACAGTCGAGCGCCCTTCCTGGGGCAGGGTCGTCGATCCATCAACAACGAGTCGTTGCTGAGCACGAGTTGGTTGTGCGACAACGACCTCTGGTTTGTTTTGGACAGCACGAAAGATATTGCTAGCGCCCACTGTAGAACCGTACGCGGCAATGGACAGAAAGTACTGTGCACGGTACTGTAGTGGCTCCCCCGTGCATGGGCAGGCGCTGCCGATCACACACTATACCGTACATGTAGCGTCAACCCCTTGCGGCGTCACACGAGGCGAGTGGATGCGACCGTGGCCTGCAAAAACCAGTCACACGCCTCAGAGCGAGCTCTGTTTGAGACGTTTGGTTGGCTTCCGGGTCCGACGGACCGGCTTGCGAGCGACGAGGTCATCGTTGCTCCTCGTGTCCATCCAAACAAGTGCACATACATACTTAATCCAGCACGCGATAGGTACTTTCATTCATGCCCAAGACCCTATACACGTCCGAGGAAGTCCTTGCTCAAATAGTACATGCTATGAAGACAGCGGCGCAGCGCTTCTTGCACGAAGCGACCAAAAAAAGGACACCCATCACTACAGTCCGCGATGCGATGGGATGCCACGTGCTGACACGCAGCCTTCGGGTACCGAGTCCTCCGTCCCATCGATAAGGTCCATGAGAACCACACTGTCGTAAACGCAGAGGTGTGCCTTGCGCTGACTGCAGCGCAGCCAGTAGCAGCGCATGGCCGTGCTGACACCCAACGTCGTCTACGTGACGCCGTCCACGCAACAACGATCGTCGGTTCCGTAAAGAGAATGCACGCGCGGACAATGAACGACCTCGCTCATGACGTCGGTGCGGCCTCGCCTTGGCGCATGGAGA
>NW_012156552.1:0-12404 GCF_000151545.1 Saprolegnia parasitica CBS 223.65 | reverse complement strand
GAGCGGTCCAGCTCGTCGCGCTGGAAGACAGCCATGGCACGTTGGTCACGATCGCGGCCCAGACGCCAGACTGCTGGCGCGCAAGGCTGCTCGTAGGCAGCCAAGCGATCCGCTGCGCGCATTGCGACCTCGAGGCTCCGCACCTGCGCTGCCTGCAGCGCCGAGAGCACATCCGTCGTCGACGTCATGGGCTTGCGTTGACTTTGCACCCATGGATTTGCACCAATGGCCTTTGTCCGCCTGGCGCACCATCAGAAGAGACGACGACAATGCACCTGGACGGCGATCGGCGCCTCGCCGAGCTCGTGCAGGCGCGGTCGATGGCCGACGACGCCGTCGCCCGCACGGCCGACCGCGCATCCGCCTTCACCAACAGCACGGCGCGCCAACGGGCGGCCACATCCGAGGTGGTCGCTGCGACGGTGACCAACGTCCCGTCCGAGGCCACCGCCGCCGACGTCGCCGCCTTTTGCCGGCAGCACGCAAACATCCAAGGCTTCCTCTCCGTGTCCATGGCGCCTTATCATCGCGGCCGACCGGGGCGCTCAACAGTCCACGTCGCATCGCAATACGAGCATGCGCGCCTGCTTCGCCTCGATGGGTTCCGATGGCAGCGACAGACGGTCTCGGTGCGCGCGGCGCACCCGATCAAGTGGTCGCTCTGCGCCGACGTTGTGAGCGAGGTCTTCTCTTGCTCATGTCTGCATGTCCTATCGACGGCGCAGAGCGCCCAACCCACGTACTCGGTCTCGGACGCCGTGACCTTGACGTGCTCGGCCACCGAAGCGACTGCGTTTGGCGTCGCGTTCAACACCGACGGGTATCGGTACCGCGTCTGCTTTAAAGTCACAAGCGTCGCCCGGTGCCGCGTCAGCATCAACCGATGTGGGCATGTCGTGGTTCGCATTACACTGCGCGTCCCGCCCTTCTGCTACGTCGGCGCGGCGTCGATGGACCGCGACCGCAGTTGGCCGATCGCCGATGCTCTCCAACCATGGCAGCGCGCCGACGATCCGTCTCCGAATGGCGCCTTTGGCGCGTGCCGGTGCTACCACCTCGTCTTGGTCAACGGTCAACTCGACCATGTCATTAACGTCGTGCGCGGCTTTGGCGTCGCCGACGTGGCGCGGGACAATGCAGCAGCATCTGTGTACGCCACCATGACGCGTGGCACCGACTGGGCCCACGGCTACGCGTCGTTCTTTCAGTCCTTTACGTTTCCGCTGCGGTATGCCCTCCACGTGCTCCTGTCGCAAGACGTGCTCCTCCTCTCGGACGCGCAGGACGCCGAGTGCATTGCTGCAGTCCTCGCTGCGTCCAATGCATCGGCGCAGCATGTGCTTGGCTTTCTCCAGTCGCCCACACGTGGTTCGCCGGATGCACCGATGGCGCTGCAGTCGTTCCTCGACTACCTTGATGCGACACCGGCACATTTCACGGTCGACACACCCGACGACGACAACGCGACGGCATACGGTGCCGAGATGGCACTCGCCACAGTCCCCGAGGTGCGTCGGGTGCTCGTGACACCATTACGCATCGTCGCCGAGCCACCGCAAGTCGACGTGTCAAACCGAATTTTGCGCCAATATGCACAACATATCGATCGGTTCCTCCGCGTCAGCTTCGTCGACGAGAATTTTGGCCCGCTCTACAGTGCCAAGAGTCGCCGACTTCTTGACAACCGTATTGCACCGCTGCTGCATGACGGCCTCGTCGTCGGTGGCGAAAACTACGTCTTTCTCGGGTACTCGAACTCGCAACTGCGCGTGCACAGCTGCTGGTTTTACCGCAATCCACCGACGGGGTCGACGCTCGTGCCGTCGGCGGCGTCGATTTACTTTTCGCAGGGGGACTTGCATGCGATTCCATCGGGCAGCAAGCGCGGCGCTCGGCTCGGGCAAGCGTTTAGCACGACGACATCGACGGTCGCCGTGTCCCCGTTCCGGTGCAGTGTGCGCGCCGACGTCACGCGCAACGGCTACGTCTTCTCGGACGGTATCGGTGTCATTTCGTCGACGCTTGCCGACGACATTGCGATGAAACTGCATCTCAACTACGTTCCGTCGGCCTACCAGATCCGGTACGGCGGCTGGAAGGGCGTTGTGAGCGTCGACGCCGCGCTGCCGTCGGCGACCACGGACATGGAGCTGCGGGATTCCATGCGCAAGTTTGCCTCGGAGCACGACGCGATCGAGGTGTGCAGCGTGCCACAAGTGCTGCCCGCGTACCTCAACCGCCAGCTCATCACGCTTCTCTCGACGCTTGGTGTCCGCGACGACGCGATTCTGTCGCTGGCCGACGACATGCTGCGGGAGACGGCGGCGCCGCTGGACACGCTGGCCAAAGCCATTCGGTT
This sequence comes from Saprolegnia parasitica CBS 223.65, assembly GCF_000151545.1. Classification (NCBI taxonomy): domain Eukaryota; phylum Oomycota; class Saprolegniomycetes; order Saprolegniales; family Saprolegniaceae; genus Saprolegnia; species Saprolegnia parasitica. Next base: position 10,045 of record NW_012156552.1, on the reverse strand, counting down.
TGTAAAAGCGTACGCACCAAAAGCGCCGATCCGACGCCTTCTCGAGGCCGGGATCAGCATTCACGACCAACTCGTCGCCGACTGGCTGCACCTTCTGCGCCGCCACTTGCTCTACAGCGTCCAGTTCAAGGCTCGGATCCGTGTGCCCGACGGCGTCGTTCTCATGGGTGTGCTTGACGAGACCAACACGCTGCCCGAAGGCTGCATCTTTTTCCAGTCCAGTGGCATGTCTCGCTATGCGATCACGCCGCCGGCACTTGGCACGCGCTGCGTCGTCGGCCGCAACCCGAGTCTCCACCCGGGCGACCTTCGGATTCTGACATACTACACGGATGTCCCGGCGCTCCACCATCTCTACGACGTATTGGTCTTCTCGTCGCGCGGGGACCGACCCGTGACCGACATGATGTCGGGAGGTGACTTGGATGGCGATCTGTACTTTTGTCTCTGGGACCACCGACTCGTGCCGGCGCAGGATGTGCCACCGATGCCCCCGCCCCCAACCTCATGGGGCATTCCACCGCCGTCGTCCGCGCCCGGCATCCAGGTGCAACTGCAATCTCACATCGCATGAAACTAAATGCCGAGAGTGGTTAGGGTATCCAGGACCACTTTGTCCGGTTTCTCGAACACGACAACTTGGGCATGATTGCCAACATGCATCTCGCCGTCGCTGACGCCAGTCGCGACGGAGCCCACGACCCCAAGGCGTTGGAGCTCGCCCACGCGCACGCGGTTGCAGTGGATTTTGCAAAGTCGGGTGTCGCTGCACCGACGCCGACGCTCAACCTCTCGGCGTACCCCGACTTTATGGAGCGCTCGGGCCCGAAATACGAGTCCAAAACGGCACTCGGAGTGCTCTTCCGCCGGGCGCGGACCATCGCGTTGCGTCCGCAACCGACTGGCGGCGGCGTCGACTGGAGTGTGGTCGTGCCCGGGTACGAGGCCCACGTGTCGGACGCGCGCCATTGGTTTGTGCAGTACGCCCACGCGCTCTTTACGCTCTGCCAGCAGTACGGCATCGGGACCGAGGTCGAGCTCATCTCGGGCTACATCCAAAAGCTCTCGCGCAAGGTAGGTCGGGCTGAGCGACTGGACCCGGCCGACGACGCGGTCGAGCGCATCCGCGTGGCCGTGCGGTTTGTGCAAGAACACTATGCGAGAGTGTTTTGGCGCGGCCTCGAGGCCAAGGCGCCGAGTGACTTGGTCGTCTTGCGCAAGGCGTCGGCGTGGTACTATGTGGGCAACACGTACGACGAAGGCACGACACCGTACCGCAGCTTTGCGTGGCTGGCGCTCGAGCCTCTGTGTGTGCTCTTGGACCAGCGCTAGAAGTGTCCAAACCCATCCTGTTTCTGTAAGATGCTCACCCAGTGAACACACCATTCAATCACATGTTGTTTGTCAATCGCAGCAGAGGATGCAACTAGTGTTGTCGGTGGAGGATCACGGCAAGTCCTCCATGGACCGTCAGCGACGATACGGCGTGCAGCGCAGAGGCATCAAGCATGTGTCGCAAGGTCGGCGGTAGCACGTCGGTGAGCCGACAAAGCGAACTGCGTTGAGCACACTGGCAGTGACGTCCCGAAGTAATATATAGGACCCGTGGGCGAGGGCGAGGAACCTCGGGTAGCTCGCCCAGCGTAGCCTTTTCGTGGCACAATGACGCAGGAGATGCGAGCCTGCACGAGTACTACTCGAGCACATCCGCCTAGGACGCAGGCAGTGTTGGCGTCCAGCGGCGCTTCATGGACACCTTTTCCCACGCTGTCGTGTAAGACGTCAAGTGCGATCCATCTTGTGCATTAACAATTCATGTTTAGTAGTTGCTGCTGCTAGAATCGTTGCTGCTACGAGACTGTGTCGAGACACATGGTGGCGGGGTGGATCGCGCCTAGTTCGGGTTGGTGGTGCTGTCGCTGGCCTTGGTGTTGCCCGTGACCTTGTCCTTGGCATCGCGCGCCTTCTCGGCCACCTTGCTCGACATGTCGGACGCCTTGTCCTTAAGCTCGTGCGCTTTGTCCGACGCCTTCTCGTGGAGTTCGCTGGCCTTGTCACTGGCCTTGTCGTGGAGCTCGTGTGCCTTGTCCGACACCTTGTCGCGCGCCGACGCCAGCTTGGAGGACGTGCTCGAGGTTGTGTCGCTTGTTGTGGTGGCTTCCGGCATGCTGGGTGAATTGAATTCTGAGCTCTTGAAAGCGTTGGCGAGGTCAACTGGGAAGAAGGCAGGAATAGTCCGTCGACCCGCCCGTTGTCGCGAGGATTGTCAAACGCACCGTCGGACAGTTGGCGCGTCCCAAGGATGACCCCGAGTGATCGCACCGTTGAGAACGCCACTTCCCCGGTGTGGGCCGACGACAAATCCAATTGCAAGATGCGACTTGATCAGAAGTCAACAGGACGACGACTGGCAGTTAATAGTCCAGACCATCTTAAGTATGCAGGATACGATAACGTATACCAAGGACTCGCTTTAACGAGCGTGGCACGCCGACGCCGCGCTATAGCAAGCGAGAAGGCACAGTGGGAGATCTAATGACGTGGCAGCCAGACAGCTCTCCCCGTTACAACGACGCACGGGAAGGTGTTCTCAACGGTGCGATCACTCGGCCGTTGACGGAGCCATCCTTGGGACGCGCCACATGTTCGACGGCGCGTTTGACAATCCTCGCGACAACGGGCAGGTCGACGGACTACTCCTGCCTTCTCCCCAGTTGGCCTCGCCATTGCTTTCAAGAGCTCAGAATTGAATTCACCCAGCATGCCGGAAGCCACCACGACAAGCGACACAACCTCGAGCACGTCCTCCAAGCTGGCGTCGGCGCGCGACAAGGTGTCGGACAAGGCACACGAGCTCCACGACAAGGCCAGTGACAAGGCCAGCGAACTCCACGAGAAGGCGTCGGACAAAGCGCACGAGCTCAAGGACAAGGCGTCCGACATGTCGAGCAAGGTGGCTGAGAAGGCGCGCGATGCCAAGGACAAGGTCACGGGCAACACCAAGGCCAGCGACAGCACCACCAACCCGAATTAGGCGGGTCTGCGATCCACCCCGCCACCATGTGTCTCGACACGGTCTCGTAGCAGCAACGATTCTAGTAGCAGAAGCTAAACATGAGTCGTTAATGCACAAGATTGACACACTTGACGTCTTGCAGACACGGCAGCGTGCGAAAAGGTGTTCACCAAGCGCAGCTGGACGCCAACACTGTCTGGGTCCTAGGCAGAAGTGCACGACTAGTTCTCTTGCAGGCTCGCTTTTCCTGCGCCATTGCGCCACAAAAAGGCTACGCTGGGCGAGCTACATATGGTCCTTTGCCCTCGCCCACGGGCCTTTCATTCCAATGGGACGGCGCGACCGGTGTGCTCAACGCGGTTCGCTTTGTCGGCTTGCACACGTGCGAACGCCGATCTCGCCGATCTTGCAACACATATGCTTACTGCCTCTGCGCTGCACGCCGTATCGTCGCCGACGGTCCATGGAGGCCTTGCCGCGATCCTCCACGTACAACACTGGTTGCATCCTCTGCTGCGATTGACAAACAACATGTGATTGAATGGTGTGTTCATCTTACAGATACAGGATGGGTTGGACACTTCTAGCGCTGGTCCAAGAGCACACACAGGGGCTCGAGCGCCAGCCACGCAAAGCTGCGGTACGGTGTCGTGCCTTCATCGTACGTGTTGCCCACATAGTACCACGCCGACGCCTTTTGTAAGACGACCAAGTCACTCGGCGCCTTGGCCTCGAGGCCGCGCCAAAACACTCTCGCGTAGTGCTCTTGCACAAACCGCACGGCCACGCGGATGCGCTCGACCGCGTCGTCGGCCGGGTCCAGTCGCTCAGCCCGACCCACCTTGCGCGAGAGCTTTTGGATGTAGCCCGAGATGAGCTCGACCTCGGTGCCGATACCGTACTGCTGGCAGAGCGTGAAGAGCGCGTGGGCGTACTGCACAAACCAATGGCGCGCGTCCGACACGTGGGCCTCGTACCCGGGCACGACCACACTCCAGTCGACGCCGCCGCCAGTCGGTTGCGGACGCAACGCACCGACCGCGACTGACGGTACAGAATGCCAATGGCCGTCTTGGACTTGTACGAGAGGCCCGAGCGCTCCATAAAGTCGGGGTACGCCGGCACTTCGAACGTCGGTGTCCGCGCAGCGGTACCCGCCTTTGCAAAATCCACGGCAATCGCGTGTGCGTGGGCAAGGTCGAGCGCCCGATTGTCGTGGGCTCTGTCGCGACTCGCGTCAGCGACGGCGAGATGCATGTTGGCAATCATGCCCAAGTTGTCGTGTTCGAGAAACCGGACAAAGTGGTCCTGGATACCCTAACCACTCTCGGCATTTAGTTTCATGCGATGTGAGATTGCAGTTGCACCTGGATGCCGGGGGCGGACGACGGCGGTGGAATGCCCCATGAGGTTGGGGGCGGGTGCATCGGTGGCACATCCTGCGCCGGCACGAGGCGGTGGTCCCAGAGACAAAAGTACAGATCGCCATCCAAGTCCCCTCCCGACATCATGTCGGTCACGGGTCGGTCCCCGCGCGACGAGAAGACCAATACGTCATAGAGATGGTGGAGCGCCGGGACATCCGCGTAGTATGTCAGAATCCGAAGGTCGCCCGGGTGGAGACTCGGGTTGCGGCCGACGACGCAGCGCGTGCCAAGTGCCGGCGGCGTGATCGCATAGCGAGACATGTTACTCGACTGGAAAAAGACGCAGCCTTCGGGCAGCGTGTTGGTCTCGTCAAGCACACCCATGAGAACAACACCGTCAAACACGCGGATGCGCGACCGAAACTTGACGTTGTTGTACACGTGTCGGCGTAGCATGTGCAGCCAGTCGGCGACAAAGGGGTCCTGCACCGAGACGCCCACCTCGAGCAGCTTCACAATCGTCGCTTTCGGTGCATGCGACTGGACAAACTGGATGGCTTTGGCGTGTGTCTTGAGAGGCGCTGCCGTGTCGCGCAACGTCTCGTGGGCGACACTCAAAATCGCCTTGCTCTTGATGCCACGCGTCAAGAGGAGCGTGATGAGCTGCCGGTTGAGGTACGCCGGCAGTGTTTGCGGCACGCTGCAAACCTCGATTTGGTTGTGGTCAGACACAAACTTGAGCATCGAGATGCGCAGCTGCATGTCGGCAACGGTTCGTTGCCCCCAGATGTCGACCGGACACTTCTCATAGACGGCGACGACGCCTTTTCCGCCGCCGTACCGAATTTGAAACGCCGACGGCACGTCCTTGAGCCCGAGGCTGGTCGCGATGGTGGTGGCGAGGGCCGGCGAGATAAAGCCAATGCCATCGGAGAAGATGCGGCCGTTGCGCACCATGTCGGGGCCAACGGCATGCTCAAACGAACGCATCCGGACCGTCGGCGTCGTCGTGCTAAACGCTTGACCGAGTCGGGCGCCGCGCTTACTGCCCGATGGAATCGAGTCCAAGACGCCAATCGAGGCGTAGATCGACGCTGCTGTCGGTACGCCAACGGTTCCAATGGGTGGATCCCGGTAAAACCAGCAGCTGTGCACGCGCAGTTGCGAGCTCGAGTACCCGAGAAAGACGTACTTTTCGCCACCGACGACGAGACCATGCCGAAGAATAGCCGCGATGCGATCGAGGATCCGAGGACTCTTGGCGCCGTGCAGCGGGCCAAACTCCTCGTCCACAAAAGTGACGCGGAGGAACCGGTCCACGTGCTGGGCATACTGGCGCAAGACGCGGTTCGAAGCGTCGACCTGCGGCGGTTCCGCGACGATGCGTAGCGGCGTCACAAGCACCCGACGCACTTCTGGCATCGTCGCTGGCGTCATTTCGTCGGCGTTCACGGGTGTCGTCGACGTCGGTGTCAGCATCAGCTCGACGTTTTGGCGGTGGCGCGGCAGATTCGAGAGCCAATTGCTAAAGGCTTGCAGATCCGGTGGCCCGTCGACCGGCGCACGCAGCGACGAGTACAGAAAGCCGAGAACGTCGGTCGACGACGCCATCGAGTAGTCGAGCATTCGTGCCACGTACTCGGCGTCGCCGAGGCTCGTGACGACCAACGCCTCTTGCGACATGAGGACGTGCAGCGCATACCGCAGTGGAAACGAAACGTGCTGCAGCTCGGACGCATGACCGTACGCCCAGTCGGTCGGCGGCGACGGCAGCACGCCGGTGTACACCGGTAGCCTGTCGTCGCGCGCCACGTCTGCGAGGCCAAAGTTCCGGAGCATGGTGGCGACGGTGTCGGGTGAGACGCCTGGTTCGAGCACGAGATGGTAGCATCGGCAGTGACCAAACACACCGTTGGGCGACGGATCGTCCGATCGTTCCCACTTGAACGCAGCGTCGGCGATCGGCCAGATGCGGTCTTCGTCGGTCGCGGTCCGATCACCGACAAACACCAACGGCGGCGTCCGCAACGTGAACCGGACAACCACGCAATAGTCCTCGTCCCATCCGACGCGGCAACGAACAACGTCGGTGACCTTGAAGGAAATCCGGTAGCGGTCGTCGTCGTTGTAGTCGTCGTCAAAAGCAATCGCAAAAGTCGTCGCGTCCGTACTCGACGTCGTCAGTGTGACAGCGTCGAAGGCGGCAAAGGCGGGCTCGTCGCTCGCCGCGGTTACAAGCACGTAGAAGGCCTGGCAGGCCAAGAGATTGCTCATGACGTCGGTGCACGCAGACCGACCGACGGCCGCAGCGTCGCGCACGCGAATGACCTCGCCCTGCCAGTAGATGCCGTCGAGGGCCAAGACAAGGGCGTGGAAGAGGCGCGACGCCATGAACACCTTAGATCGACCTCGCCGTCTGGGATGGTACGGGGCCATGCTCACCGAGAGGAAGCCGCCATACATGTTGGTGCACTGCCGGCAAAACCTGGCGACGTCGGCCGCCGTCGCATCCGACGGGACGTTGTTGACGGTCGCGGCAAAGACGTCGGTGGTACTCGAGACGGCGCGGGCGAAGTTGTTGCTGTAGGCGGTGGCACGGTCGTGCTCACGCCGCGCCGCCTCACGGGCTTGCGCTTGCGCCTCGATCAGCTCCACCGTGAGCATCGACGAGCCTGATTGGGCGCGCGACGGTGCGCTGCGATGCCATTGGTGCGCACGTGATTTTCGATCCGCCAATCACAAGACGCTATTGCTTTGCAACCAATCAACAACGTGCAGGATTCGGGACGAGGACGAGAATGGCGGCGATCCGGCCGGAAAAAGAGGAGGAGCTCGAGCGCCAGCCACGCAAAGCTGCGGTGCGGAAGCAGCCCTCGTAGCTACACGTGGTGCGTATAGCCCATGTCGTACCACGCCGACGCCTTGCGCAAGGCGACCAAGTCACTCGGCGTCTTGGCCTCGAGGCCGCGCCAAAACACACACGCGCATAACGTTAGTGCTCTTGCACAAACCGCACGGCCACGCGGATGCGCTCGATCGCGTCGTCGGCCAGGTCCAGTCGCTCGGCCCGTCTCGAGTGGCGCCGATGTCTAATGTGATGAGGATGCGAGCTCGCGGAGCCAAGAGGAGCTTTCAAGCCTCCAGTTGCAACTCGTTTTCTGCTTCCCTATCCTGCACGAATTGATGGGCGACTCGGATAAGCTTCTTGGCTGCTGCTTCCACGAGCACGCTTCACCAGGTGGACTAGAGATTTATCCTTCTCTGGCTTACTTGTGCTTACGCCTCAAGTAGCTCGACCTTGCCCGAGAAGCGGCCGCACTCCGATCCTGGTTGCGTTTGGAGGCAAATCGCTTATCAGCTTTGTCGCGAGCGGCGCGTCGCCAGCTCTCGTATAGCTAAGCGACGTACTTTTTTTTACATTTCTGGCTCGTAAGAGTCATGGGTGCTTGCGGCCCTCCCGCGATGGCGTTCTGAGAATTCGACATTTAGTATTACATTCATCAACAAGTAGCTTGTGGCGCACTAGAAGTCGAAAAGCCCGGCTTGGACACACTCGAAGTTACCCACCCATTCGCGATGTGCAAGGTCAATAGATCAAGAACACGACCAACTTGGGTGCGTCGCCAACGACTGGCTAAGCCATTGATTGAAAGCCAGATTCACCACATGGCACCACGGCTGGTAGCGTGATCGACGAGCTGCACCCGCAGATCCAGTCGCCACCTGCTGCTGACGTCTTGCCCACGTAATATTCCGATTCGTTGCCTTTTAACGCGCACGCCAAACAGGTAAAACCTAGTGGAGGCGTTGGCGTCGTGGCGACGAAATGAAAATCACGAGCGATGCCACGACCAAGGCCACCAAGGGCACCTGTCCCGTGATGATGCGTCGCCCATCAACACTGAAAGCCTGGAACGCGCTGGAACACTGCCGATGCATTGGTACCGGCGGTATCACGAGCTTCGTCTACCTTGATCTCGCGGCGTGGTCGATAGCATGTCCTACCTACCACCATGCAAAGACACCTTGTGGTCAGTGGCGCACGACTTTGGACACCGCGTCTCGACAGTCCATCGACCATGCCCACATACGAGGTTGGAAGATTGAAGCCGACGGTATGCTCCATGAGTGGGCCTCAATGTGCTGCTCCGTCACGTGACCACAACGTAGGTCATTGAGATCGTCGCTACGGACGACCGCTACGGACGACAAGACGATTAGAAAGGCGATTGCATGCCACGCGTCAATAATGTCAGCGTCTGTCCGTGTCTTAACAAGAAGAATGATCACGAGTCACTCGTCGCACCGCGCTGAGTGTCCGCGAGCAAAACTCAGGGTGAGGTGCGTGCATGCCTCCATGTCGATCCAGGAGGCATCGTGTGGGCCCATAATGGTGTGGGCCAGCAACGTTTTCGTCGCACGACGTTTAATAACGACGTCGGACGTTTAACGCGGTGCTAACACCACCAGCTGCCGGCTGATATTCTCAGAAGTTCAAGCAGCTGGGATCGTCCACGTTTTCTAGAAGTCGAAAGAACCAGCTGGGATGCGCCTTTACGAGCCGATCCTGGACGCTCCGCGAAACACCGAGTACCTTAGGTCCAGTGCGGTTCCACTGCATTGCTTCGACGGTCCACGCCGCCCGCTTTGCATTGCTTCGACGGTCCACGCCGCCCGCTTCGCTCTCCATACCCGTGGATGTCGTTGGAAGCCCTGGGCATGTATCGAACGACTGCATTACGCCATCACGCCATCACGCGCGGCTTTGGTGAGGGCCGTGTCATCCAGGTATCTCACGGTAACTTCAAGTAGGTGCCTTGCAATAATTCTATTGCATGCCAATTGAAATTGCCCTTTGGAATAGCAATCGTCTTGCAATATCAATGGTACACTGTCGAAGGTAGTCAGAGGTCAGCCACGTGGGTCCGTAGAAAGGGCGACTCGACAACGAACAAAGCAGCGGCGAGCACCAGCCGCTAATAGGGGTTGTAATCGCTTCAACAAAGCCAACCAACCGTCTCCACCACCAAGACCTCGCATTTCATTTTGCATTTGGCCGCCAACCTCACAACAACCACAGCAGCACACGTACAATGGCCGTCTACCATGCGATGGAACCCGAGCGCGCGCCAAAGTCGACGACGCGCAAGATTCTGACGTCGTTGACCTTTTGGATCATCCTCGGCACGATCATCGGCGTCCTCATCGGCGAGTTTGCACCGGATTTTGGCAAGGACGCGGCGCCCATGGCCCAGATCTTCCTGCGTCCGATCCAGTTCATCGTCTTCCCGCTCGTCTTTTCATCGCTCATTGTCGGTATCGCTGGCAACAACGACCTCAAGCAGCTCGGCCGCCTCTCGCTCAAGTCGTTCATCTACTTTGAAATCGTCACGACGCTGGCGCTCATTGTCGGGCCTCCTCGCCGTCAACTGGGGTCCCAGCCGGGCAAGACGGGCATCACCAAGAAGGGCAACGTACACGGGGTCGCCGTCGTCCACCTTTACGTTTGCCCATTGGATCAACCATTTGACGCCCAAGACGTGGGGCGAGATGATGGGCGGCTCGGGCAGCTCGGAGCTCCTCCAAGTGCTCGTGGCCTCGATCCTTGTGGGTGTCGCCACCGCGCAGACCCCACGGCCACCACAAGCAAGTGCTCCTCGAG
>NW_012156551.1:54645-55913 GCF_000151545.1 Saprolegnia parasitica CBS 223.65 | reverse complement strand
AGAGCGTCGCACAGGTCGGGGTTGGGGTAGTTGGCCAAATTGCCGAGGGCTTGAAAGTTGGTGAACATGTCGTACGACGCTTTGTACGTGAAGTTGAGCATCGCGCAGTCGGACGAGCGCACGACGCACCACTGCTGGCTGCCGCAGTTGCTGTCAGCGACGATCACTTCCTTTGCGAGCACGGTCGCGTACGGGCACGCGGCCGACGCGACGCTGGCGAGGCCGAGCACCACCACCCACGCTCTTGTTTGCATGGCGCTGCGAATTTAAAGTGATGTGGGTGCTTTTGATTCCAGGCCACAGTGGGACAATCAACAAAGTGGGCGACTTCAAATCCAGTTTCGAGCTCAGTTTGGGCAGATGCCAGATTCCAACCACGTCCTGTAATTGGTGCGATTTGTTCTTTGATGCTCGAAATCGCTGCTGCTCGAGCCTCGAGGCGCATGGGCGAAAGCTTGTCCGTGTTGAAGTATCATACCAACGAGGTTCCTCTTGGAGCACCGGCGAGCACAGCGTATCGAGACGCGATCTCGTTGGTTTCCCATGGAGTGTGAGAGGTGAGATCGGAGAGCTTACGACATCTGAAAGGAGTGCGCTGGGAAGCTCCTTGGACGAGAAGGCCTTGCGCGCGGTTGCGAGAAGCCGCGCATCGAGACGCCCAGTCTTATTACTTCAAGAGCCTACAGTGCGACGACATGGCTTGCACGAGTAAGTAACTATAATAGTGCACTGTGTTTGCTGCTGCGTCGTGGCGTCTCTGCTCTTTGGATCGTATTTGGCCCATGATGTGGCGTCGCATCCGTCATTTGGTCTATTTATTAATTGGGATTGGTTGTTGTTGAAGTGGGTCGTCTATTACAATAGATAAAACTATGCTAAATTAAATTGTCGGACTTTCTTCGTTGTGTACACTCAGTCGAGGAACTTGATTTAGGCTGGCGGAGGCAGGAGCGCGATCCGCGGCACAAGGTGACATCGCGGCCACTCGTGTTGGGCGAGGAGCCGGAGAAGTCGACGAAGAGCAGGCTGCTCAGGCTCTTGTACGAGGTTGTGGTGCAAGTGCAGTTGAGCGACCCGTGCCGCCTTGACGGCAATCGTCCATGGACTTGGCAGCGGTAGGTCGGCGCGAAAGACGCAATCGTTCCGGACTCGCCAGACGTTGAACCAAACGCAGGCGCGGAGCACGGGCCAGAGGTGGCGGAACGCGGCTTGGTGCATGTTGGACGCCGTCTTGGGTGTCGAGTAGAGGAAGCCGGAGAGCGTAGTTG
>NW_012156551.1:53792-54545 GCF_000151545.1 Saprolegnia parasitica CBS 223.65 | reverse complement strand
CGCCAGAGGGAGCAACTGGTCACGCAGGCGACTCAGTGCGTAATCGCAGCGAGCGTTGCGCGGCAGGTTCGGAGCTACGAGAATGCCAAGCGCCTTGGTCGGCATCGACGGCTGGACGAGCTGCAGCGTCGGCAGGTTGGGCAGAGGCGAGCGCGTGAGGACTTGCGTCTTGTCTCGGTTCAGCTTGAATCCCGAGAGGCTGCAAAAGTGGTCTACGAGCGCAAGCTGGCGCTGGAGAGCGGCTTCGTTAGTCGCAAAAAGTTGAGAGTCATCGGCAAAACAGCTGACGACGTGAGTCGTCGAGTCGATCTGGAGGCCGTCCTGGGCGTGGTTGCGGAGCTGGAGGCACATCGGTTCGAGCGCCAGCACGAAGAGCAGAGGCGAGAGCGGGTCACCTTGGAGTACACCTCGTTTGATGCAGAAAGGCGACGAGAGGTCACCGTTGACTAGGATCTTGGAGCGGCGTCCCGAGTACAAGCATTGCACCATGGTGCAGAAGCGCTGCGGGAGACCCCACTTGCGGAGCACCGCGAGCAAGTAGCCGTGGTCGACGCGGTCAAAAGCTTTCGTAAAGTCGAGGAGCGCGATGGCTGTCTCGGGCTTGTGGCGGCGGGCGTACTCAAGCAGACCTTCTAGCCGCTCAATGTTGTGCATGATCGAGCGTCCTCTGATGAAGCCGTTCTGAGTGTACCAAGAGGTCAGCGCACGGCTGCAGCCGGTTGGCCAAGACGGCGGTGAGGATCTTGACGTCGC
>NW_012156551.1:52058-53157 GCF_000151545.1 Saprolegnia parasitica CBS 223.65 | reverse complement strand
AGGTCCGCCAGCGCGACGGTGAGCTCACGCTCGAGTTCTCGTCGGGGGGCTGTGTCGGCGGCGACGCGGTCCCGGTGCAGTAGGCGGAGCCGCGTGCGCATGTCGTTGACCATGCTATCGTAAAAGCGGGCCACGGCCGGACCGATCGAGACCGAGTCCAAGAACTGGTCCAAGCACTCGTCGATGATCGCGGCCGCTTCGGGTAGTTGCGTCAGCCAATGTGGTGTGCGCCACGGGCCCGTTCGTTGTGTGGCTCGGGTCGAGCTCACACGGCGGTCATGGACGTCCAGTTCATGTTGGAAACGTTGTCAAGTTGGTTGTTGGACGCGTCTCTATGACGCAGTGAAAAAAGTTATCGATTGTACACGGGAGAGACAGAGTGATCACTGTTTGCGGCAATCCTTGTAGGCTGGATAGGGCATTCTGAGTCACGACCCTACTCCGTAAGGATTTGAACCCATACCGCAATCTGCCAGCGTACAATTTGCGAATGCTGGCGGGCAAGTTGGGCGGTATCTGCGTCAGTTGATTCTTGGCCAGGTTCCTATATTGAGTCCATCAGTTGGTGCCGCCATGCAGGCAGTCGCGTACAGAGATTTGAGACCGGCGGGGTACGTAAACGATCCCGGTAAGGCATCGAGAGAGCAGTTGGTCATTGTCCTACATTCATGAAGTCGGGTCATGGCACGAAGCAGACTTGGTTGAAGCGTCACACAAGGTGGTCAGCGCCGGCCACGACGACATGATCCGGTCGAGTGGCAACCACCGAATGTATCGAAAGGCCCTAGGATGCATTCAAATGCAGTCGATGGTCCCAGTGAAGATGGCACCGACAGCTTTTGTAGCGACGCCGGTAGCCTCATTTGCGAGAGGTCGGGGCGATTCTCGCTCTCGAGAGTCCTATTTGAAGCGCTGAAGATGCGAGGTTGATCGTGTCGTACAACTGAGGGTTGGCATAGTTGGTCATATCGCCGATCGCATCGACGCTCCAAAACGTGTCTTTCAATGGCACGTAGGAGCCGAGGATCGAGCAGTTTAACGGCGATAGGATGCACCACTGGGCGCCGCCACAGTAGACGTCACCTGCGAGGACGCGAGT
>NW_012156551.1:49390-51958 GCF_000151545.1 Saprolegnia parasitica CBS 223.65 | reverse complement strand
TTGTGCGTGATGCAAAATGGCCCATCGCCGCCCTTGCAAGTTCAAGAAAGCACTGCATTTCCAACGCACTTGACGCATTTGGGGGAAATGCAATAAAGGCGTCGCTTTTCAGGACAGTAGAACGTCGTCCGATGTGGGTTTCCTGGGATTTTGAAAGGTTTGAGGGCGCCATTGGCATTCCCGCATTGCGGGGATGCGAACGCCGTAGCGGGCGGGTCTTGGGGAAGGATGTAGAGCACGTTTTGTGGAGGGTACATAGAGTGGGACGACGTTTTCCAACCCATCAAAATACGAAAGATGTTCTACAGTAATAATTGAATTGCTCCCGTGACTGCGTTGGCATTTATTTCTTCTCGTCGCACTTGAAGCGCTTCGTGTACTGGTGCCAGTGGTGTTATAGTGTGTACTGGGCGTCTCGATGCGCGTCGTCTCGCAGGGCCTTCTCGTCCAGGGCCTTCTCGTCCACGGAGCTTCCCAGCGCACTCCTCTTAGCTGTAGTCATCAATCCATCAATCAATCCAGTGTGTTTTTGGCGTTGAAATTAAATGACCCAAAACGAACGCGAAGACTTTGCATACGTAGCGCGACGCCGGAATGCGTGGGAGTTGGCACCAGCCCTTGGTCGTTGGGAGTGAGCTGGACCCGTGGGGGTTGGAGGCAGCGCTTCGTAGCTTGACATCGCGAAGATCGAGCCACAAAGAACAAATCGCACCAGGCAGGATATGACGTGGTACATATTTGTAACCTGGATTTGAAGCCGCCCACATTGTTGAAGGTCCCACGGTGGCCGGGAATCAAAAGCACCCGCATCACTTTAAATTCGCTGCGCCATGCAAACAAGAGCGTGGGTGGTGGTGCTCGGCCTCGCGAGCGTCGCGTCGGCGGCGTGCCCGTACGCAACTGTGCTCGCAGAGGATATGTTTGTCGCCGACAGCAACTGCGGCAGCCAGCAGTGGTGCGTCGTGCGCCCTTCTGACTGCGCGATGCTCAACTTCACGTACAAAGCGTCGTACAACATGTTCACCGGTTTCCACGCTGTCGGCAATATGGTCAACTACCCCAACCCCGACCTGTGCGACGCCATCGAGTCCTTTCCATCGACCACATTTCTCGATTGTAGCACGGTTCAAAACGTGTCGACGATCGACCTCACGAAAATGGTGCTGCCCAAGACGCTCGAAAATTTGTACTAGAAACACGTCTGTGGACGATAAGAACATTGATGGTGGGCTAGGTACTTTCGAAACATCCAGTCGATGTGGTTGAGCCAAATCACATCGCCGTGGCCGGCGCTCACCACGTTGTACGTTTGATGGATTCTTTCTTGTTTGCGACTTGACATTTTTGTGGAAATAGGAGTTTTATCAACTGCGGGCTCTACGGTGTCCCGACCACGTTTACGTTTCCGTCGGGCGTCAAAACACTGTATGCATTCCTTGTTTCTGGCGCGCCAACGACTCATTCGAATGTAGAAACTGGAATACCAATTATTTCTTGCGGCTTCCGTCCGGAATCCCCTCGAGCGTCCGTGTGCTGTACGCAGCAAGTCGGTACTTTCTCGTCGTCTCATGTCACACTCAGCGCATTTGCCGGCAACTCGCTCGGGTCGCTAGCAGGCCTTCCGCCGTCGCCGACATTCCTGTATGGATTTGCCGCTTTCGATTGGTCGTTGGATTTCAAAATCTGTTTGGTGTAGGAATTTCTACAACAACGAGCTGCTCGAAGTGAGCAACATGGACTGGTCGACGGTCACGTTCGTGTACGTCGTATTTCTTACGGAAACGCAGCGGAGGATGCAAACTGCTGATGCAGGCGTCTCGGCTACAACCCGCTCGTGACCTTTGCCTTTGTCGAGCTCTCGCCGCAGCTCGCCTTCTTGTACACCATGGATATCGGACCCGCGACTCATGACTTTTGTTGTAGCGAGATCAAAGACTGCCCGATCTCCAACTTTACTGTGACGCCACAGACGTACGCAGCGTTGAACGCGTTGAAGAAATGGGACGGCGATACCGACAACTACGCCGGGTTTGTCGTCACAAACAACATCTTGACGAGCTCGTCGGACTGCGCGGCCATCAACGGACAGATTCGGTCGCTCTGGGCAACGTCGGCGTCGTACACGATCAGCGTCTGCGTCGCGAGTCCTGGTTGGTCGATTTGATTTCTGTCCATGTATCCATGCGGTGGTCGTAGGGACTTCCAGTGTCGACCCGTCGAGTGCACCCGCACCCGTCACCAAGGCACCCCTCACCAAGGTGCCTAGTCCGTCCAGCGGGTCGCAGAAATCTGGCAATGACAAGGATTCGTCTTCTGGCGCCAGTAGGCACTTGGTTGCCTTTATAGGATCCGGCTTTGATCATTAACTTGCGTAGACACGGGCCTCATCGTCGGGCTCATCATTGGCGGTCTCGTCATTATCGTGCTCGTTGTCCTGCTCATCCGACGCCACCAGTCTGACAAGACGCCTCCAGTGACTGCCGAGTACCAGTACGCGCCGCCGACGACGCAGGCGTACGTGTACCAGCCGATGGAGGCCGAGCCCTACCAGTACCAGTCGCCCGAGCC
>NW_012156551.1:48383-49290 GCF_000151545.1 Saprolegnia parasitica CBS 223.65 | reverse complement strand
GCCAGTATGCGCCGACGTGCGTTGCGAGCAGTCGCAGCTCCAACTACGCGATTCCGACCGGCGGCTCTGGCCCGTTTGTTCCGCCACGTACGTCTACAGGTGGCTCGGGCGGCCACGTTGCATCGAGCGGCAGTCTCCCGACAGCGACCTCGATCATGTCCGAGGGCGACATCTTCCTCGACGTCGCGCCGCTCCGGCCCCACAAGCTCGAGCTCGCAGATCTGACAGTCATTTCCGAGCGCCCGATCTCGTCCGGGGCGTACGGCGAGGTGTGGCTCGGCCAGCACGGCAACCAAAAGGTTGCGATCAAGAAGCTCAAGGACCAGTCGCCCGCCAGCGTCTTCCAGTTCATCGAAGAGATCAAGCTGCTCTCCCGGTATATTTCTTGTCTCGATTTGGATGGACAAGTTGTCTTATGATGCCATGACACTGTAGCATGAACAGCGATTTTATCGTCAAGTTTGTTGGCGCGAGCTGGCGCCGTCCGATCGAAATGGAGTGCGTCGTCGAGTACATGGACCTCGGCGATCTGCGCAACTACCTCGCGACCAACTCGCCGGCGCAGTTTGGCTGGGACCAAAAGCTTAAGTCCATTGTGAGCATCGTCCGCGGACTCGTCTACCTCCACACGTTCAGCCCGCCAATCATCCACCGCGACCTCAAGTCCCGCAACGTCCTCCTCGACTCGAAGAAGGTACAATCTCAGCTATCTTCTGGCACTACGAATGGCACTCTTATTCGTGTGACATGTAGGGTACCAAGCTCACCGACTTTGGCTCGTCGCGCGAGATTGACGAGTCGACGCTGACCAACGGCGTCGGCACCTACCAGTGGATGGCGCCCGAGATCATCATTGGCACCGAGTACACGGTCGCGGCCGACATTTACTCGTTCGGTACGTCGTTTT
>NW_012156551.1:47128-48283 GCF_000151545.1 Saprolegnia parasitica CBS 223.65 | reverse complement strand
CGACGCACAACGTGCCGTACTCGGACCTGGTCAACCCGGGCACGGGGCGTCCGTGGAACCAGCAGTACATCATCACCAAGGTGACCACCGGGCAGCTCACGCCGACGCTGGACGAGACGCACACGCCGACGTGGGTGCGCGAGATGGCGGCCGTGTGTCTCCAGAACGACCCAGCGTCGCGTCCGACGAGCATGCAGCTGGCAGCGATGTTGCAGCGCCTCTGAGGGATGCCACCAGTTCTGCAGTTTGCACAATGAATACCACAAATTCTTCCTGCTTAGCTCTGGACGAGATCCCAGATTGGTCGATTAGAAGTCTTGGAATGCGATTGGAGATTCGTTGTGGGCATCCGACGCCATAAGACAGTGTATGCGTTCAGACAGAGTTTCAAGATTCTGTGAACGCGCAGTGTGAAGCCAAATCGCAGAGCTGCCTACACGCAACGATAGACGGCAGACAATATTACACCCATAATGTCTAAAATATGGTTGATGTAATTGCTGTTGAGACTCAAAAGGTTGCCAATGACACTTACAGAGTACTACAGCAGGGGAGAAAAAGAACTCTGTGCACTGCAATCATCCAAAACAGAATATGAGCTGCATCCGAAACAGTGTTTAAGTCATACAGTGGCTGCATTCTAGTCCACGAATGTTTAAAAGGAACTGTGCAACCGTACTCCGTACAATGCCACTTGGACTTGGCTACGCCACTTTGGATTCAAAATGCCCTCGGGTTGACGCGACGCTACCTGTCGCCGCAGGTGTTGCAAGTGAAACCGCCTAAATGCACAAAGAGCAGATGACGACTACCGCATAAATTGTGGGTACCTAACAAACGTGCCTAATAAAAGCGAAGAAGAGAAGAAGAGAAGGTCGTCTTTCGAAAGACGTTCTATCGTCCCATCGTCCCGTCGTCCATCGCCATGTCCTTCGAAAGTTGACCTTCTAGCGCCGTTGAACGATAAAATAGATGCCGTATAAAATACACTTGATTTTTGTATGTATTTTTGTCCCCATAAATGGATCCATTTTCGTACCGAGTTTCTACCAATGGCAGTGCGCTAAACTTCCAGATACAATCCGGATGCTTGTCAGCCAATGCCTATGCTCCATGAGGACCGCCAGCCAATGCCTATGCTCTATTCTTGATACT
>NW_012156551.1:27260-46811 GCF_000151545.1 Saprolegnia parasitica CBS 223.65 | reverse complement strand
CACGGGGCGCGCGTCCCATGCGAGGCGCAATGCGAGATTGATGTCGAATTTGCTGACTACGAACTTCGAGTGTTATGGAATTATTTCATTTTAGACCAATGCCTGTGCGGCAGCACGTGCCTCATAATAAAAATCAGCCAATGCCTGTGCTCCTAGAATGAATTATAGCCAATGCCTATGTTCTCTATTCGACCCACAATCTACGAGATGCACAAAGAGCAGATGGCCCACAGAGGGTTGGGCGGGTTTTGATTGGCCTGTGTCGACAGGGACTCGGTATCCTGGCCGCGGATCAAGATCGAGCAATGATTTTGACCTCGTCTTGCGCCACGTATAACGGAATCTCGGCCATCGGCGAAACAACCGACTCCAACAAGTTTCTTAGGCGACCCCCTCTGTGTTTCTCACTGAATTACAGAAAATTTTAGAGCCAATATCTCAACCGCTATACTAACCATGTAAAAGACGTCGAGAAGTGCCGCACTGCTTGCTTTTTCCATGATCCACGCTCTCCACCGAGGAGCACAGTGGCAGGAGCTGGCAGCAGGTGAGCGGGCGCCCGCTGTATGCGGATGCCGGTCGTCGGTTATCCGGATGGACCACAACGGCCTCGGATTGGCCAAGATGTATGGCTCCAACACACGCAGGCGGCCGTACCGTACATTAATGCACGTACGTGTAAAAGAATGTACGGGATGTACCTTGCGAGGTATCAATTGTGGGAGGACCGCGCTTGGCCAGTGCAATTTCCAGACCATGCTCGCCCGAGTCCTCCGTTCGTCCACCGCTGTCGCTGGCCGCGCCGCCGGCCGTCGCGCCATCTCGACCTCCATGCCCCGCTTCGTCGAAGCGAGCGAAGAAGCCAAGGAGGTCACGGGCCTCACGCCCCGCGTCCAGGTCGCCTCGACACGATCGCGGACCTTTCCAAGATTGAAATCGCCGAGCTCGCCACGGCCATCCAGGTAATCCGGTCGCCGATGCGTCGCGGGCATGGAGGCTAAACCCTCACCGTAGGCCAAGTTTGACATTCCCGAGATGGGCTTTGCGGCTGGCGGCGGCGGCGGCGGCGCGGCGGCTGTCGAGGAAGTCAAGGAGGAGAAGACGTCGTTTGACGTCAAGCTCGTGAGCTTTGATGCCAAGAACAAGATCAAGGTCATCAAGGAAGTCCGTGCCATCACGGGCCTCGGCTTGAAGGAGGCGAAGGAGCTCGTCGAGGGCGTTCCCGCTGTCCTCAAGAAGGACCTCAAGAAGGCCGAAGCCGACGAGCTTTTGGCCAAGATCGCTGAAATGGGCGGCGTTGGCGAGCTCGAGTAAACACACGCATGCAGACCAAGTAGCTATAGAGATCGCCTCGGGATTAGGTATAACTAGACGAACACGACGTCCACTTAGTACATCGCACGGCTGCACAACCACTCGTCTGCGAGATGGCTCTTCTGGCAGCGGCCGGTCGGCCGTGCACAACGCCCCTCAACGCCGCCAGCTCGACCAGAGGTCACAAGCGCCGCAGGTCGCTGCTTGTCGCAAAGCTGGCAATCATGGTCCCTGGGCGCTGTCGACGAGTAGCATTCTCCATGGCCGATCTCGCGCCTGCGCGATGCGGCACAGCATGGTCCTTGGTTTCAAGTATCGTTGGCCTTGCCCATCGCATCGATCGGCGGGCTCGGTGGCCATGCGCTTTGACGGCCGCAAGCACCGAGGTGGCTTCTCTCTCACGGCCGTCATTTGTCCCACTCGAACTTAGCCGAAAGTCAGTTCGCCGCCGTCTAGCATGGCCGCAAGCATGGCCGCAGCGCCTTGTCCGTACAGCGGCCTTCCGAACGCGTCTCGGATCCTCGTTGCCGATGCGTACTGCGGTGCCGGGCAGGCCATGTGTCTCGTGAGCCCGGCGTGCGCGCTCGTCACCAGCTCGGGCCTCGACGACCGCCAGCGCACGGCCGCTGGCATCGACGCGGTCGGCAACATGACGCTGTACCCGTTCGATGCGCTGTACGTTCCTGCCTCGCCATGCACCAGGCAGCTGCATGCAGCGTAGGTACATTCTCAACACCTCGTCGCCGCTCAACACGACGTACATGCGCCTGCCCGACGCGCTGACCACGCTGTATGTTCTCGTCGTCGTGTCGTTGGCGACCTGCAGCGCATGCGTAGATGGCTAAGCAGCGCAGGCCTCCAGACGATCCCAGCGCCGCTGCCGTCCGAGCTGCTCACGCTGCAAGTGCCCTCGCTCTACATTCGCGGGCTGATGCGGCAAACGTAGCGGGCTACCAGACAACGAGCTCACGCAGCTCGAGAACCTCCCGACGGGCTTGATGGCACTGTACGACGACGACCATTGTTGCACCCAGATGCAGCATGTGGGGTGTCTAGGGACGTCTCGTACAACGACATTGAAACAATCCAGAACCAAGATTGGACGTCGATCAAGTACATGTATGACAAGCTCGATGCGTTGCGCTGGCAAAAAGTCCATCCTTGTATGTAGCGATCTCAGCGGCAACCGGCTCGTCTCGTTTAACTACGTCAACCTCACCAAGCCGCTCATCTACTTGTACTCACTCGATTCATGCGTGGTCGAAATTTGATGATTGGGACGTAGTGGTGTCGACGGCTGCAGTTTAAACTCGTTCGTGGCAACCGCTGCGACGTTTGACGCATTAAACGCACTTTCCATCGCTGCCAGCGCGACGGCCGCCAAAGGACTGTTTGCCACGACCCTCCCGCGTGTTGATGCTGGCAGCCAGTGGGCCTGCGACTCCATCGGTGGGCGCATGCGCAACCTCACGGCGAAAGTCTCGATCCCCGTCTGCATCACAGGTACTCACTCATCTTCGTGATGAAATGGGATCTCACACTAGCTCTACAAGTAGATTTACCCAGCAACCCCGCTGACGCCGACAGTATCCGTCATGGTCATCATGGTATGAAATCTCAGTGGACCATAGGTCATGCACTGCGTCTCGGTCTTTGGCTTGGGGCCGTCACACTCGTCTTCCTTGCAGCTCTCTTCTGGTGGTGTCGCAAGCGGCGACGCCAGCGGCAGAGTCCAGACATCGAGACGAACCCCAAGCCGACGCAGGTGTTTTACATTCTCAACAAAACGGTGGTCCGCCGATCGTCGTCGTCGTCGTCGTCGGTGTCGGTGTCGTTGATGGACGAGCGAGGTGTCGACTTGGATGTTGCCATTTTGACGCCCTACAAGATCGACTCAAGTACCTATGCGGTCTTCGGGGACGTGCCGATGGCTACCGGCAGCGACGTGGATGTCTGGCGTGGCCACTACCAAGGTGAGTCCGTCGTCATCAAGCGTCTTCGCGATCGCAGTCCCGAAACGGTCTACCGCTTTCTTCACGAACTACAGCTACTGACGCAGTACGTACTCTCTCCCCTTGCAATGGATCCACATGTCGATCGTGGCACTAGGGTCCAAGACAGCTACTACGTCGTGCGCCTCTATGGCGTGAGCTGGCGCCGACCCATCGACATGGAGTGCGTCATCGAGTACATGGACCAAGGCAATCTGCAGCTCGTCTTGCGATCGCGGCCGCGTCTCTCCTGGAGCCTCAAGACCCAATGCCTTGTGCATGTCGCAAGGGGCTTGCTCTGTCTCCATGAGAAAGACATTATTCACCGGGATTTGCAAGCGCGGCATGTCCTGCTCGACGCGACCCGCGGCGCCAAACTCTCAAATTTCGGCTGCTCGCACCAAGTCGACGCATCAGCCCTCACCAACGGCATTGGCACGTACCAGTGGATGGCCCCCGAGGTCATTATGAGCACCGACTACAGCGTCTCGGCCGACATTTACTCGTTTGGTACGTGCGCTGAATTTAGGGCTAGGGTACTGAGACATGTCTCGTGCAGGTGTGTTTTTAACCGAGCTATCGACACATGCGGTGCCGTACGCAAGCCTCATGGACCCAAGTACGCTCCGCCCGTACTCGCAGCAGTACATTATGACACAAGTGACGCTTGGCGCGCTCCGACCACGCCTACGGTCCGATACGACGCCGCCATGGGTCATCGAGGTGGCTCAGCGCTGCATGGCGTTCGAACCGTCCGAGCGCCCGACAACACTGGAGCTCTGTACCCTTTTAGAGCAGTACCTGCAATAGAGATTCCCCATTGATTATAGTTTATGGGTGTACGCATTGTCATCCTGTGTTGGTCAATAATACCTTTAATGTCCGATTAAACCTAACCCCGCATATGCCCAGGCTGGCGATCGTGGCCTTGGTGCGCCATGGCACGAGTGGCATTGAGAAATATTAGCTATAAAAGAAGAGAGGCTTTTGGCGAGACTACCACCAGAACGCAAGCACACAGTCCAGAGCCAGCGGGGCTTCAGTAGCGTCGTAGCCGCGGCGGCAGCACTTGAAGAAGCTCGGCTTCGCGCTTCTCGGCGACCGCCGACATGGGCAGTGGTTTTAACACCATATTGTACTCATCTGCGATCGTCTCGATGCGCGCGACGAGCTCGTCGGCGGTCGGGCGACAGGAAGGGTCCATGCGCAGGCAGTCGCGCGCCAGGGACAGAATCTCGGGCGGGCACAAGTTGGAGAAAGCAGGTGTCATGTGCTCTTCCGCGAGTGCGTGCGCCATCTTGAGCGTCAACATCGTCGCGTCATTCTCGTCTTCCTCGTCCTCATCATCATCACCGCAGTTGCGGAGTAACGACGCCATGTGCCGGTCCATGGTTGCCAGCAGCGCACCAAACGACCAGACATCGCTTTCGGGCACGTTGCAGTTCTAACAAAGTAAAATCATTGAAAAATACTTCAAAAAAGATACAAGGGCGCACCTCGAGGGCGATTTCAGGCGCAGCGTACGTGGCATTGGTTGCGACCTCGTCGACGTCTTCCGTGGCGTGGAGGCACTGGCCAAACTGGCAGAGCTTGGCGTGGTCGGCCCGCAAAAGAACGTTGCACGGATCCAAGTCGTGGTGGACAAACCCAAGGCGATGCAGATACGCGAGCCCTAATCCCTGCAGCGTCAAGACGCGCTTCCAAATGAATGGATTCATGCGTACCGAGCGCAATGTCGTAGAGCCATTGCAGTTTGGTGGGAAACCACGGCAGCGACGGGTGCGCCGCCAAGTAGTCCTCGAGGTTGCCGTCCTCCATAAACTCGAGCACGCAGCAGAGGTCGTTGCGCGCAGCGTCCATGGCCTCGCCTCGCCACGTCGCACCATGACACGTTACAATGCTCGGGTGCGCAAGCCTACAAGTTGCTTGTCAGCGATTTTGAAATGGAAAAAAGCCATCGTACCCCGACAGAAGGTGCGTCTCGCGCACCAAGTGCTCGCGGCTCGTGACGTTGGTGAAGCTGCGCTTAAGCGCGACCGGATTGTCGCGCAGCTCGCCCTTGCTCACGATAGCGTACGCGTTGCGGCCAATGTAGTCGCGTCCAACGTGGATCGGCGGCAGGTCGCGCAGGTTGCGGATAAAGCGCCGAAAGGTGCTGAGCTCAAACGCCGAGAGCTCCATGCGAAGGGCGAACGAAGCGTAAATGAGCGCCGATACAAACGCACGTGCGAAAGACACGCTTTCGTGTCAAGGATTCCGCTCGCCAGCCGGCGTGGAAAGTGCAACGTGGGTAAAATCGGCACCTTCAATTCGGCATTTGCATCCACAACCTGCGAGTGCATCGATCTGTGATTGATCAAGGAGGCGCCGCCACGTACAACAATAGAATGCGTTGAAGACCAGCCAAGATTTCGCACCAAAAGGTCAGACTTTGGAGCGCTCGGACGGCCCGAACGGGCAACGCGAGTGGCTCCTACGAGAGACAAGCGGTGCTTCTTTGTCCGTCGCACAAGAAGAAAGCAAGATTTCCTAAGGCTTTTCATCCCGCGGTCGCATGTCCCTCCCGACTTCAAGCTCGTGCACACGCCATCATGCATGGCAGAATGATCACAATCGTCCATAAAACACGGGCTACAGAACACCAAGGGTACCCTTGAGAACACGGACTTCACCTGTATCCTTTATTTTGTGCCTGGTACAGTGGTGTGGTATAATAGCACTTGAAATCCAAGTGGGAGTGTCCATGTCTACCACGCCTGGGTGCTTCAAATGCCGAATTTAATTTTGAGCTAAATTCGGCATATTCGGACCGTAGACAAACCTGAGCCTCCGTGGTACGACGCCAGTCCCGTCGACGGCATTGCCCTGGACTATGTCATTCGCTGTCACAGCCAGTCAGTCGTCATGGAAAGTTTGGCAGTAGCAACTGCGGTCACCTCTCTAGAGCGACCGAGCAACGCAAGGACGCGTTGGGTGCACCATCCTCCGTGGATCTCATGGAGCTCTTTGAAGAAGCCCTTGCAGAGATGGGACAACCGCCGGTCGTGGGAGTACTGTACCAGGTAGTGTTCAATTCTCTCGTGTCTGGCATCCAACTGAATACCTCGCCTCGTTTCATATTATTTTGGACTCATCGCAGTCTGTTGTTTGGTTGAAATTCATCGCTTAATCATGGCTGCTCGACGCGCTTGCGTTTGATCTCGGGTATCTTGGGGCAGTGCGACCGGTACGAGTGGAGCTGCTGGGTCCAGTTGGTCTCTGGTTCCCCAAGCTCCACGTCTTCCATGACAGTCGAGCTGTCCTTTTCCGGTGGTGGCGTCAAGAGTCCCTTGGATGCCATCGCTGCCAAGAGCTACAACACCATCCACACATGCTACACAGACAGGCAAAGGCCTACGCTGTCTTCTTTGGCGCGTAGAGCGGCGCCATCCACTTGCGTGTCGATCGTGAAGCGCGTGACCTCGGCGCTCTTGTCGTAGAACGTGTGCATGACCTGGCGCACCTACGCTCGCCAAAGACATAGCATTGCTATTGGATCTGATATCCGCACCATTTCAAGCTCGCCATCGAGCATCGTATCACGCTGTGCTTCGTACTTGGCGAAAATCCGAAACAAATGCAAGGTGGCAGCGTCCAGCGCGGTGCGGGCCGTCGCGACATTGGCATCGGCTCTCGAGAGCTCGGGTACACTGCGTTTGGCGCGGCGCATGGCGTGTGCACTCCGTTCAAAGCTGTCGTAGTCGAGCTTGAGCGCTTCGCGGTGCTGCATCGCAGGCTACAATAAAAGAGTCGTCGCGCCCTGTACTCGGATACTACCATGTACCTTGAACGACTCCATGGTGCGAATGTGAATGTCCACAAACTGAATCGCACCCGAGAGCACCGCGTCCTAGTACGCTTGTAGTGAGTTTTGCCAACAAGGAAGAATATTTCGACACACGAAATGCATGTACCGCATTGAAAAAGTGAGATTTGATCTCCTGCTTTTCGTTGATGGCACACATGGCGTGGCGAAAGGTCTCGGCCGCGACGCTTTGCCGCCCGACCGCCTCGGCGCTCGTGACACACCAGACGTCGACGCCCAGCTGCGCGCACGCGAGCGAGTACTGCGGCAGCACGGCCTTGTAGCGCGACAAGCTCCCGCGAATGTCCAGAATGCTCTTGAGCAACCCGAGGAAGCGATCTTTGGCTTTGATGTACACGTCGTCGGGTGTGGGCGTGGCCTACGCGATGCCTTAGCCACTCGAGCACTACTGTAGAACCATGAAAGGTATACCCGCCCGAACGAGACGAGCGTCTTTTGGAGCCATCGGCGCTGCCGATCGCGCAAGGACGGCGCCGCCACCGGATGACCAGCGCCTGACAAGTGAACCGTAAACATCTTCTCTGCCATCGCGGGACGAGCACGCTCGATGGTTGCTGCGTTGGCAATGGCAACGCCCGGTAGCTCGTGCGGGCTTCGAGGAGCGCGGACTGTTGTGCTTTGATCGGCAGTATCGATCTCAGGCGACGCGATGCATGGATCATCCATGCTTGCTGATGCGCTCGGGAGCGGCGGCTGCATTGGCTTGTCTTGGCCACGCAAGCTGGGCTCGCTGCGACCGCCGTCGGCGGACTGGGCGGCGGGGGTACATAGGCGTCGGCGGCTACCGACGGCGACGGCAGCAGAGACGGATCTGCGCCCTCGGCGCGCATCTTGAGCTCGACGTGCTCGCGGGGCATCCCCATCTTGAGGAGGCGGAGGTACTTGTCCATGGCAACAGCGCTGGCCGATTGCCACACTCGGCCTGTTGGCATCTAAAAATAGACACATCCGCATACGGTTTTCATATCCGGACATTCCAAAATGCGGCCACTGTGTTGACAATAGTGTAGTCACTGGTAAGATAATCTATAGCACATTAGTTTGGGATAATCCAACAATGACAGATTCCCATTGATCACGAGTTTGACGTCGTCTACACGATTACGACAACAAATGACCTAACGTCCGCCAAAGCGGCGTCCATCCGGTGGCTTGTATCAATATTGACACGGTGCACATGGTGGCTGTCCACAGCGGGGCGGACGAAGGCGTATCGCATCACACTACAAAGGGCCCGTTGACATCGCACTCTGTCTACGCCCGAATCTCATGCTCCATGCCGGAGCCCCATTCTGGGACCCCGTCAACGTTCTGGTGGATTGCGATATGGCCCGGACGAGCCGGATACTGAGATATGGAACACGTGGCAGTGCCTCGCACTTGGCAATTGTTGAGCTCGAACGAAAGGAATCTCTCCACTGTCTTTTGGACGATAGAGTGAATTGATCCAATCCGGTGGACGAGATCTTGCTGAACCCTCGGATCGCGGAGCCGCAACTCTGTGGGCCAGCTTGGTCTCGCGTTTGTTTGAATGACGTCTGGTCAGCGGGAGAAACTCCTTTGATCCACGTCTCGTTTTGACGTTTCAAAGGAGTCGCTCGGCCGTTCCGCTGCGGAACAACCGATTTAAAAAATAAAATGGTCAATGTTGACACATTTTAATACATGTGGGGCAAACCCTATTTCCCATTTTCCCACTTTACATGGAAAAACCCAACGATCACGCAAGATTGCGTGAGCGTAACGGCCCGCGCTCGGTGCGCTGTGTAGCCATCGCACACGAGACGATGCCACGGCGCTACGTGATGCCGACCACGTGGGCCTCGACGCACCCGTGTGCATGAAGACTGCTTGTTGACATTTCACAAAGGATCGCCATGGCCCCATCGATCGAGCGTGCGGTAAAACCCATATCATTCTGGTGTTTTACACTGGGACCAACCTACCTTGATCCCATTTCCGATCGCGGCAAATGGATTAAAAATGGTCAAAATTAAATCCCGCGTCGTGGCCAAATCTGTCGGACCCAACAAGTTGTCATAGCGAGTGGCGTCGATGGCTCTGCGGACGCTGCCCGAGCGCCTCTTCTGCACCTTCCAGGCGTGCGCGATCTGCGGCCTCCTCTTCGCGAGCAGCTACCAGCGGTACGAGCCTCCTCCTCTTCGCCTTCTCGCCTCACAGCGTGCCACGCGATCGCAGCCACAACAAACCCGACGGCCAAAAGGTACCCTGCGCCAATGCACCGTTGCCTCACAGCGCAGTAGGTCATCAAGTACGACCTCCAACCACCAGTAGTAGTCTCGATGGCAGCGGCTCACCGCGCGATGCAGGTGCTTTCCGCATTGCTGCCCGCAGCACACGACCCGACGATCGTGCGGCACGTCGCTCGTCGTGCAGGTGGGCGGCGAGTACAACGCCGAAGAAGCGGCGACGTTTGAAGCCTTTGGACGCTTTGAGAGCTCGTCGACGACCGAGCTCGCGATCGGGTGCCCGCTCGAGGTGGTCGACGGCGACCTCCGGCAACCCGGCAACATGCGGGGCATGTGGATGCGGTGCCATCGCGACGCTCGCGCGTCCATCGTACGCAGCAAGCACCCCATCTGTGTCAAGAGATCCTTTCTTTTCGTAGCCGGTCACGTTTTTCGTCAACCGCAATGCGCTCGAGGACGAGTGGCATTATGGATGGAAGGGCAGCGCGAGCAAGGTCGATCGCGCCGCAACGCACGTGCTTACGGTACAGTCTACACGAGAGATGACAATATGATCTCTATTGGAGTATTAGGTATACATCCGTCGCGCGACCGACAACGTAGTCGTGGGCCTCGCACGCAGCTCGCCGTTCACCATCTCGTCTGCGCGCCGCGCGGTCGAAAGCCGCACCAGTGCGTCTCGTTTGTCGTTTAGAAGGTATGTTTATGCTACCTTGCGCTGCTGCGTAGCACGGCTCAAGGCCATGGCGACCGAGACAGACGAGCCGGTGCGACTGCTGCCGACGACCGGCGTGTCGGCGTTCGAGTTCCAGGGGTGTGACTGTCCTGGCGATCTCTTTCGCACGGTGTACTCGCGGTGGGTGCAACCCTACCCCTGATTCCCTTCCCTACACTTTTTCTTAGCGGCAACAAGACCAACGGCCGCAAGGTACGACTTATTCTTCGTTGGATTTGAATCGACGAGTTGTTGTAGGAGCTCCGGTACGCAACGTGGACGATGATCGCAAGACGATGTGGATATCGATGCTGGTGTAGCTGCTTTCCGCACTGCTGTGGTGGCCACGCGACGCAATCCATGTGCGGTGGGCCGATTCATATCCACGTGGCCTTTTTGAACGCGGCGCCCGTGCACCAGTACGCGGTGTACGCTCGGTTTGAAGAGCTGCCGATGAAGGAACTCGAAGTGGCGATGGAGATGCCACTCCGGTACCTCGAGGCCAACACGATTCGACCGAATGCGATGCAGTCCGAGTGGTTTCTCGGGGTCCCCGCGGGCGCACCCCTGCTATTTCCGGTACGTTTCTTTCCTCCCTGGCGTACTACTTGATTCATGGACACTATATTTCTGCTGGTGTAGTCGAGCGAGGTGTATGTTCTCAACGCCAACAAGCGATCCAAGCACTTTTGGCCGTACAGCTGGAAGGGCAGTGCGAGCTTGACCAAGCGCGCGACGCGCCACGTGCTCCGCGTGTACCTCTTCCAGTTGCACCACGCCGAGGCCCGCGACGGCGTCGACGTCCTCGCGCGCATTATAGGCACGCTCCAGTCGCCGGCGTTTCAAGTCGAGTCGCAACGCAGCTCGGCGCTCGAGCACCGGACCACCGTGCTGCTCAAGGTACCCCGGAAGCGCGTCCTCGAGAGCCCGCAAAGCAACACACCCAACGACGACGACGATGAGAACGAACTCGACGAGATCGACACCGCCTAAGTCGTCTAATCGCAGCCCGTGCGCCTTGTACATCAACAACACAACAGGACATATTGCTGGTGGTGGCGAGGCATGGGCGGTCGACGTCTGCTCTGCATGGGTTGTCTCGACTGCCAACAATCCATTTGAATTTCGACCGGCAGTAGCGCAGTGTGTCAAAACCACGCGTGTGTAGAGGCTCCTGAAACGCTGCTTCAACGTCCATGTACTGTACGGTACCAGCCAAAGTATGCACCTTGCACGAGTGCTCGGAGACGACAAAAGGTATTCCAAGGTACACATATGTCTATCTTTTTAAGCAGGCAACTTGGCGCGAAGGTTTCTGTCATGCCAGTATAAGAGCTCTCGATGGTCACTCGGTGCGACATGAAGATCGGGTTGCAACTACAATTTTCAACATGTCGAATGCTGCCTTGCAGAACCCAGCGCCGGAGGATCTGACGCGTGCGGCGATGTACGTAGCGCCCTTTTTAGATGTGACGATTCGAGTACGTGCCATGGACTGGACGAAGTGGTCTCGCGGCGCGCCACTGGAAGTGGTCGTGGGAACATCGGAGCTCTCTTGCCACATGAGTTCTCACACACGAATAGGTCTCTGCTGTTGAGGCTCTACCATTTCTGCAAGTTGGTAAGGAATGCATGGACCGCTAACATACGGTAGGAAATCAGAATGCCACCATGCGTTGCTCAAGCGAGGTAGGTGAACCCTACCCCTCGAGTCCGAAGAGCTGTGTTCGAAAAGGAACGTGGCACAGAACGTGATTATGTCGCTGGAAGATCCACAGCAACTACAATAACGGCACTAACTCTAGTACACCGAATTTGTCTACCTAGTGGTGCTTCGCGCGGTCAAGCATCGCGCCCATTTGCACGGGCTCGACAGAGCCGACCACGCGTGCCTCTTCTGCCCCGCGCACGAGACGTGTCATCACTTCCTCGTAGACTGCGACTTCATCAAGGACGTGTGGACCACGCTTCACGCGGTCACCGACCCCTAAGGCGTGGTCTTGCCGTCGACGCTCAGGCTACCTCGTCTCGATGGCCAAGACGGTCTCTAACATGCACTAAGCCGCGTTCCGCTACCTCCGACCCGTGCTCCACGCCTGCGTCTGGTCCAAGGTTTGGTGAGTCCGGAACGATCGCGGCTTTCGCGCAGACCTATCATTGCCAAGTCCATGGACGATTGCTGTCAAGGCGGCGCGTGTCGCTCAACTGCACTCGCCCCGTTTAAGAGACCGAGCAGCCCGATCTCCTTTGGCTTCTCTGGCTTCACGCGCAGCGCGAGTGGCTGCACCGGCATCTAGTCCGCGAGTCGCGCTCCAGGCTTTGTCGGCCTACCATCCCTCAACCTAGTGTACACAGCGGGGAAGTCCGAGATGGTTATCTAGTTAATCCAGTTCAAGGTTATCTACTATTTCAATAGACGACCCATTTCAACAACAACGACAACGACAACAACAACAAAACTGGACGACGGTACGACCGCCTGAAAAGATCTGAGCTCTACTTCCTTCAGGTGATGCATCATTTTCTTTCGTAGTAGCCCGTCACATGGCCACGCGAGATATCGAGATCACAAGAAAACATTATGGTACTTGCATGCAATTGATCGTCCTGCTAGATCGCTACAGTCGACCATTCAAGAAGGGCTACTAGCCTGTAGCATCATGCACTCGAGTGTACAAAGGCAGGCGAGACACCAACCAAACCAAAAAGTGGCCTCGCACCACGCAGCTCGAACGGCGCTTTTCAGCGAAATCGACAGCGAAAACAAGTCGTTTATCGTCGTTGGAGCTGCGAATGCACCGATTCGTTGCGAGTTCAAACCCGCCACGCCGCCGTGGTCCCATAAATGTACAAAATTACCGCTCGTCGACACGGGGCGTCGTCAGCATTGCTGCTGACTGGATTCGTCCATTGCATTGTATTATTATTGCATTTGGGTTTTTGGGACAAACCTCCGATCACACGGCGCATCGTGCACAAAAGTGGGTTTTACATCGTGTAAATCCCATACAAAGCCACCGATGGTTCCAACAACTTGTCCTTTGAACTGCAGTCAGTAAAACAGCTCGCGGGCGTCCCTACAAGCAGCATGGCCGATGACGTCGTCGCTTGCAGCTACCGCCTCTGCGCGGTGTGCGGCCAGCTCTTCCACGACAGCTACATCCGGTACGATCCCAACCTGATGAGTTTGCACTTGCTACAACGCCTGCAGGTCCAACAAGCCCGACGGCTCCAAAGTACTACACACCGCCGAGATGAGCGACGCCCCATATGTACCTTCTCGTGTCTGCGTAGGTCCTCAAGTACGCAACCATCTTGACGGCGGTCGACCGACTGGATGCTCTAGGTGCTTTCCGCACTGTTGCCCCGAGCACTCGCGCCGCCGGTCGTGCGGCACACACCTCGAGCTCCTCGTGCACAGCGACAGCGCCGACATCTGCGTCTTTGCGCGGTTCGAGGCCTCGCTGTTCACGGCCACGCTCGCCCTCGGCGACTCCGTCCCGTTCCTCGCCGGCAACGTTCGCACCAAGGAGCACACGCGCGGCGAGTGGATTGCCTGCCATCGCGACGCGAGCGAAACGCCGACGATGGTGCGTCGACCATAATCGATGACGATAGATGATGTGATGATATGCGCAGCCCGTGGTCTGCATTATCAACCGTAATGCACTCGAGGCCGAGTGGGCGTACGGGTGGACGGGCAGCGCGCGCGTTGTCGACCGCCAGTCCACCCACCATCTTGTGGTTTGTTGTCTTCATCCACTACAATACTATCGAAGCGATTGTGTAGACCTATGTGTTTCGGTGCAGCCTCGAGACACCGCGCCTTGTTGTCATCGGCGTCGCTCGATCGCCGCCGTTTACCATCACGTCGGCTCGCCGCGCGTCGGCCGCAGCCAGTACGCACGCTGCTCGTCATCGGCGAGGACGACACCAAGGAGCGCGCGTAGGTGTCGCGTGGGACGACCTCGAAGCGTCGAATGCCCTCTCGCCTTCGTCGGGACTAACGGCATTTGACTTTGCGCCGTGCAGCTGCGGCACCCACGACCTCTTTTCGGCGACGTACTACCGGTAGCCACCTTTGAGAGCTGTCGCTTGCAGCATGAGCTTACAATGGATGCATAGATCCAATACTGCAGGGCGGGCCAAGGTGAGACACAATCCTGGACCCTACCCTATTACCCGGGACTTGACACGACCGGATCGTAGGAGCTGCGGTACGCTCGACGCGTGCAGGTATTTGAGAAGGGTATTTATCGAGCGTAGATGCTTCCCGCACTGCTGTCCGTCGCACGCACCACACTCCATGTGTGGTGGCACCCTTCGACTCTGCGCCACTTTTAATTCCGGCGCGCCCGTCCACCGGTACCGTGTGTTTGGCCGATTTGAGATGCTTTTGGCGCCGCCTCTTGACCTCGCCTTGGAGCTACGACGCGATGCCTTGGACGCGGACTGGCTCGAGGCCGAGCTGGAGCCATCGCCCGTCTGCTTTGCCGTACAGTGCCTTCTACGTCGATCCATTTTCAGTGCGCTCATACACGTAGACAAAGGCCCTCTTTGTCTTCAACCAAGCCGCAGAGACGAGAACGCGCAAGATGCACCGCTGGCCGTATGGCTGGAAAGGCTCCGCGAGCCTCAGCGCGCGCGCCACGCGCCACGTCTTTCGGGCCTACGCCGTTGCTCTGCATCAGGCGGAATCCAGCGTCGGTGTCGATGTGATCGCTGTCATCGTCGGTATGGCACAGTCGCGTTCGTTCCAGATCGAATCCCATCGCAGCAAGAAGGCAGCGACGTACTAGTTTTTATTCTCGATGGAGCAACGCGAGAGAGAGATATCGAACGAGACGCTCGTCTGCTGTGTATAAGCATCATCCACGTCTCTTTTTTCCAGTTGACAGACGACTTTCCGTGTGGCTGTTGACGACGGCGTGCCTCCTTCTACCACTAGACTGTCCAAGCGTTCGAGACGCCGCGTGTGTGCCACGTTTCCAACGATCATTGGCGCATTATCAAGACCCATCGCAATTGGATTCGTGGGACCCGCATCCTTTTTGACCAATCCAGCGTCTTTTTTCGAGCATATCAAGCAAATCGAGCGCTCTTGATTATGTAACGGCTCGAATAGACAAGCAGATCACGCAATCCCGTGCCACCCATCGCGTCGTGATGTCGTGCCCTTGCTGTCGTCTGTACGTAAGCTGTCGAAGCCGCTAGGCGGGCGTAGCTCGGGCATCTTGGGCGCCATTGCGCCTGCACCTTGGGCTGCGAGCTTGGGCTGCGAGGACGGCGCTCCATACTGTAGAGCTACAGTGTTCGAGGTGGCTGGACTGGGATCTCGTCCGTCCGTTCTGGCACCGACCACATCAACGACCTTGCTAGAACTCTGCTCGCCAAGCCGCTCACAGGATGGCGTCATGAGGTCAGCGTTGGCGGTGGCAGCTGGTGGCGGCGACAATCGCGCTAATGTGGTATAGCTGCAGCGCAACAAAGAACACGGTGTGCATCGACCGGGACGCAGGAGGGTACAAGAAACCGAGCTTAGAGACACGTAAGAATGCTGGACACGAGCAGCCTAGCACGTAGGGCCTTGCTGTTCGTTGAAGCGGAAGCGCTTGGCGCGCGCGTCGTCGTCGTCGAGGGGCATGGGCGGCAGCTTTGGGTTGTTCTTGGAGCCGGCGCCGACGCTCTGGTAGTTGTTGCAGCGGTAGCTGATCAAGTGGAAGCTCGGCGACTGCACGAGCGCAATGACCTTGAGGTCGATCGGCATCTCGACGCTTTCTTCGCGGAGCCGCTTCTCGAAGAGGTACACGACGAAGAGGTGGCGCAGCTTGCGCTTCTCCTTGGCCGCCGACCCGTGCCAGTTGTACGGCCAGTAGTGCTTGGCCGCGTCGTTGAACGTAAACTCGACAAAGTTCTAGAGACGGCATCCTCATAACATCCAGCGCCGGCCACGAGAGAGCGTACCGGGTAGCACACGCGCGACGGGGACCGCGCCCCGAGGAACCAGTCGCCGAGCGAGTTGTGCGTCCTGGGCACGCCGTCTTCGAGCGCCTGCATCGAGACGATGTGGCCGAGCTCAAACGTCTGCTCGCCCACGACTTCAAACCGACC
Organism: Saprolegnia parasitica CBS 223.65; assembly: GCF_000151545.1. Taxonomy (NCBI): domain Eukaryota; phylum Oomycota; class Saprolegniomycetes; order Saprolegniales; family Saprolegniaceae; genus Saprolegnia; species Saprolegnia parasitica. Next base: position 30,605 of record NW_012156551.1, on the reverse strand, counting down.
ATAGGCCGCAAAATAGTGCACGGGCAGCTGGTTGCGCATCGAGAGGTCGCAGTGGACGACGATCTTGCCGCCGCAGCTACTGTGGAGCGTGTGGCGCGGGCAGCAGTGCGGGAAGCAGCGCAGCTCCTACGCCACTGCGTTAAACAGCTCGAACGAGTGCGAGCGGTGTGTACCTTGCGCCCGTTGGTTTTGTTGCAGCTACAATCGAAAAAGACGCACCGTGAGCCCTCGCTGGAACGAATGTCTGCAGTAGAGAGTCTTACCGAATGTACTTGTCCTTGAACATGGGCTCCACCTTGCACTCGCAAGCGACAATGTGGCAGTTCTCAATGCCGCCCGACGAGAGCACTCGCATCTCGGGCTGCGCGACGGCTTCCGGCGCTACGAGGCTCCTTAGCAGACGCGAAAGCAGCGCCTTGTACCTTCGGTCACCTCGGGCTGGATGGACCGGCGAAACGAGGCGAGTGTGAACGGCGTCGAGATGGCACAGCCGACCACGACCAAGTAGCGCTGCGAGATGGAGTCTTGGACGTTTTGGAAAATGTACGACTAGCGAGAGGAGTAGGGAGATGAGGATGTCGTCGTCGGACGAGAGAGAGGCGTTCGCACCTTGAGGACATGCGACGTCTGGCGCAGGATCTTGCTCGCGCTGCCCTTCCAGTTGTAGTGCCACTCGTCCTGGAGCGCATTGCGGTTGACGACGTAAATCATGGGCTACACCATGTATCGAGGCGTGAGAAGAAGCTTGGCGAAGGTCGGGGATTACATTTTGGGCCTTGAGGTCCGGGTGGTTCTGGATCCACTCGCCGAGCAAGTTGCCTTGGCGGCGCAAGCCTTGCTGGATCGTCGCGTGCTCGATGCGGTCGCCGGGCACGAGGCCCGTGTCGGTCGAGCACTCGAAGCGCGAGTACGACTCGAGCGACGACTGCTCGCCGGTCGTCATCTCGCCATGGACGTGTACGACGAGGTGCGTGCCGCAGCTTCGGCGGTTCGTGTGCTGCGGGCAGCAGTGCGGGAAGCATCGCAGCACCTACCGCGGAGCATGAGGCGCGATCGTCGGCGACGTCTCGTGGCCGTACCTTTTGGCCGTCGGGCTTGTTGTTCCTACGACGACGACGACGCTGCATGAGAGGTAGCGAGGAGGCGACGACGTACCGCCAGTAGCTCGGGCCGAAGAGCTGGCCGCAGATGGCGCAGGACTGGAACTCGCAGCGGAGGCGGTCGGGCAGCGCGGCCATCGCTCTTGGTGGTCTCCGGAAAAAGGGGAATATGGAGCCTTCGACAACTTTTACTGCGTTGGACGAAACAGCCGCGCAGGAATTGGAAGCATGAATTTGTATGGTGTGACAAGTGCTCCACGTGGGTCCGGCGGCCAGTGATTGGTGGACCACGCAGGACACTACCTTCCAAACTTTATCGTCCGGATACGGAAAATGACTGGCGTTTTCGCCTTCGCCAACAGATCGCACTGACGGCCGCGAAGGGGCGCTGTCACCCGACACGTCAACGCCTCCAGGGAGAGCCGACGACGATGGGACGCGCGGGCCGAGGCGTCGCTATGCGCATCGACGCCCGTGCGCCATGGCCGTCGCTGCAGATGGTACAGGACCTGGGTGCTGTGCGGCCAGACGCTGCAAGCTTGCCAAAATTGGACAGGCGGTATAACTTTGTAGAGGTCGGCGACCATCGAATCTGGGAGTGGGGCGCACGTGGCGTGGGAGATGTGGCCGCAGCGGTTCGGACCAGAAATCCCCCACCAATCAAACGTTGGGTGTATGCATCAACGATTCACCATTGGCCAAAATTAATCAACGTCATTTGCCGCCGCAATATCATCCAATCGTATGGCACAACTTCGAGCGACTTCGATGAACGACCCACTGTCACACACCTTTTACCAATAACATACTCAACACTATAAACGACATACAACATAATGGTGTTAATACACTATATACAGAATCTATTCACACTATATTGAAATTTTCTACACACTATAAACTGATCTCTCGTCTTATAGCGTGAGACTTCAACCGGAGTCAGTTATCCGGCTTGCGCAAAGGTGGTGCTGCAGTGCACGCCTTCCATAAAACGAGGTCCAAAACCTTCTTATACAAAACTCTATATAGGTGTATTTCAAAGAAATGAGCCTGTAAATCGACGTTTTAGTCCAAGGCGAATAGCATACTCGGATTTTAAGAATGCGTAAAATTGACGAAATGCATGGAGGTAAAAGAAAACCGCTTCAAACAGACGATGCAAAGGGCAGAGGGCCACTTTGCTACAGGGAACAGCCATCTTTCTATTACATTGGAAATAATATTTCTTCGTTTTTGTGATGTAATAATATCATTATATCATTCAGATATATTATTGTACAATCTCCTTTTTATATACTACTCCGTCCCATATTACTTTGCGTTTTCAACTTTGAGTGACCGTGAAAATCGAATTTTGCGAGTTAGGACTCATTCAAACCTGCGTTCGAAAGCGCTTGATTTCCTCTATCAATAGATATGGCTGGAGTATAAATTGTGGCGCTCTAAGGCATGCATCTTGAGCGTCAAAAACGGTCACTCGATTGATTTTGAAAATCATTTACCGGGCTTGGTGTTTGTAGCAGGAATTGGACAAAATAAATGTACTTTTATTCCTCTTGTCCGGATAACATACAAACACTATATCATGTCTTCAAAAATCAAAAATATATATATTATTACTGTGACTTTCTACCAATCACGGCCGCGTATTTTTTGAAAGCAAATCACGTACGACCTCTCCTAGCAGGGCCATGGGGCCAAAACGGAAAGTAATATGGGACGGAGTAGTACTACATTAAAGTATAAACAAGTATTTGGAGAACTATGAAATTATAAAGCACCTAAAAGAACTAGAACACATCCGAATATGCAAGACGAGCTGGCGCGTTCTGGCTTGCTCGCATCGATTTGTTGTTGCACGCCCATGATTTACATTGAATAAACACAAAAGAAGGCAAAACACTGACAAATGGATGCGCAAAAATCACGAAAGAATTCCCACAGATCGCCAATGAGCCGTCACGATTTTACGGCCAGGAATCAAATTTATGGGTCAAGGAATCACGCGTGCATTCATAAATCACGAATAAAACAAACAAATCGCAAAATACTAAACGACGACGAATTGGGGCCTGTATACCCGCGATTACGTGCCGTTTTGCATCTGCAAACCTCGAGGCGTCTCCGTGTCGAGCCAGCTATTTGTTTGCATTTGATTTGCCATTTTATGTATTTATCGCCTTTTTTACGCGTCGTAGGAGCGCTCTACGAGCCACAAACAACTCTTGGTATAGTTTGTTTCGTG